>NC_087206.1:7514269-7544269 GCF_015104395.2 Macrobrachium nipponense
TTTTAAATTATCCTTATTAAAACCATGATATAAAATATTTTCCTCGTAAAAGATCTTATCTAAAATGGTGTCAACCGTCGCCTGCAACGGTATGTTCGTAAAAAGAGATGCGACATCCAAAATCACCATTTATAAGTCAAAATCCTGTGGTAGAATATCAGGTACAAGGTTAGCAGAATTGAGTAAGACATTCATTATTTGCAAATGGCTGTAGCAATGGTACCAAGAATTTTGCTATCTGGTAATTTGAGGTATTGTATGCCGCCAAAATTGGCCGTAAAGGAACACCATCTTTATGAATTTTAGGAAGTCCATATAACACACCATAGGATGAACCTGAACAATATAAATCTTAGTAAGGGCTTTCCGTTATAATGTTCTGATCTTTGAGACTTTTGAGTAATCTATCGATTTTATCCTCCACCTTAAATATAGGTTGATATGTTGGAACACCTATTTCAACAAATTCAGTGGTATCTCTAAGAATATCATCCATTTTCTGTACATTCAGTCCAACGCATTTAAGGTGCAAATACAAAAAGTCATTCAGAAAACTTTTCCGGCTGTGAATCTCTGGGTTCTTTGTTCTCCCACAAAGATAAACTTCCGGCTTTGATGCGATCTTTGGTGGTATATTGCTTTACTTGCCCGAAATGTAAGATCGGGAAATACGTGGGAGCCACCAAAAGATTGCTCAAAGTCAGAATCGATTCTCATCTCGGAGTTAGTCACCGTTCGGGATGTACTTTGAAAACGAAAGAATTCTCTAACATACGAGAACATTGTAATAAATGTAAAACATCATTTTCATATAAGGATTTTCGCATTGTCACCCAAGCGCCCAATGACTATTCTCTCTCTGTTTTGGAGTCGTTAACAATCAAACAGCTTGAACCCCTATTACATGGTCAGACTTCTTCCACAGTTCTATATATATCATAGTTGACGTCCTCCTTTCCAAACCAGAGACCGTCACTCAGTTTTTAACTCCATAGAGATAGGTACTAACTTTAGCATTCTTCACTTTTTAATTGTTTTTTTTTTTAGTGTATTTTTTAAATTTTATTATATTTAACTTTTATGTTGTTCCATTTTTATTAATACTGAGTCTTTTTTTTTTTTAATTTGTATATTTTGTATATTTTACAGCCCTGATGATGAGACCCAAAGTCTCGAAAATTTGGAAAATAAATGTATGATGCTACGCTGGCTTTTCTCCATCATATATATATATATATATATATATATATATATATATATATACATATATATATATATATATATATATATATTACATATATATACATATATATATATATATATATATATATATATATATATATATATATATATATATATATCGATAGATAGATAGGTAGATTGATATTATATACGTATATATATATATATATATATATATATATATATATATATATATATATTATATATATATTACCCCCTGGAGCAAAACCTACCAGCCTCAAAGATAAAAACTTAAGAAAAAGAAGTGAATGGCAAAAAGAAAAGACAAAAGATATCGGGAAGGACGAACAATGACAACGACAGAGATAAATAAAGTCCTTTTTAGGAGAGAAGACGCAGAGGGCCAATCACTTGCATCGATTCATCCTTCCCAAAGAATAAGAGGCATCCTGGGGAGGAGGTTAGTTTATTGCGACTGGAGCCAGAGAAGAAGGACACGACACTCTCGGCAAAGGAGCTCCTACCACAGATACAAAGTCCTACCTAAGGATGGACTAGTCACTCTTAAGCTGTAGAGTTCTACTTAAGAGGATTCATGACGCTGATAATTATAGTGTAGACTCTTGGAGATAGAGAGTCCTCCTTAACGGAGGACCGTTGGTAATGAAGATTCTTGGAGCTACACCTTCCACTGGCAATGAAGACTTGAAGCTAAAAGCGTACTACTTACTAAAGGCCATTAGTAATGGAGGCTTCTAGACTTGCAGAGTCCTACTTAAGGAAGAACCACTGGTACTGAAGACTTGGTGCTAACAGCCCCTTACTTATGGAAGGACAGCTGTTGATCAAAGGTTAAAGGTTCGACAGATTGACTGATTAATATAAAAAAAAAAATCTTGTACTACAACTGCAAAGGTCATCGACACCAAAAGGTATGTTAGTGAATTTTTTTTTCTGTTAACGGCAAAAATGTTTCCGTCGATAATTTTAGCTTTTGGACAGAACTTTTTTTTTAAACATTGTGTTCCATTAGAACCAAAATTTGTCCATATGTAATCTAAAACAGAAGTGTAAAAATATTAATATGAAATTTTATAGAAATATGTTTATTTATGAATATACAGAGTAAAACCAGAGGAAAAAACCGACCTGTTAAAATTGTGGTTGAAAAAAAAAAATACAAACTTCAATTCCTTGAAGATACATCTAGTAACTTCATTTATCGATCAGCTTCGAGTTGAATCTAACTTCACGAAACTTACTAAAAAATGAAAATTATTTTTAGCCCCTGAAGTCTTAGTTTACGACCATTTATATTATTCATTCTTTTCTTGAGCAGTCAATGAGTTTATTGTGCAGCGGTTCTAGTTACGCATATCTAAGTTAAATTTTATTTTATTTTAAATAAAGGTTTTTGCCACGAAGGAAAAAATGAAAAAAATAGCCGAGTACTTTCGGTCTTAGTAAAGGGTCGGAACAAGACCGAAAGTACTCGGCTATCTCGCTTTTTCATTTTTTCCTTCGTTGCAAAAACCTTTATTTATACATGGCATCAGGCGTTTTATAAACTTAATATATATTATATAATATATATATTATATATATATATTATTAATAAGATATATAAATAAATAAATAATATATGTAATATAATATATATATAATAATATATTTATATATATTATATTTATAAGTAATATATAATTTAATTAATATATTATATATATATATATATAATATATTATTAATAATATATATAATATAAATAATATAATATAATATAACAAATATATTATATATATATAATATAATATATATAATATATAATATATATATATATATATACATATGTTTAAATATATATTAAATATATAATATATATATATATATATATATATATATGAATATATATTATATATAATATTATAAATATATATATATTATATATATATATATAGGCGTGGAATCTATTTCCCGAATACTTTGTACCCCAAAAGCGCCAAGGTTTAATGGGGTGCAAAAATAAACAAAACTTTCCCGGCCAATACGTGGCGGAGATCAGAGTAGATGGAATTCCTGGCAAACAACTACTACGGTATTTATTTCTATGTGCAAAAATTGGAACGGCGAGTGCCCCCCCATCCCCCCACCCCACACAAAAAAAAAAAAAAAACTTTTTGTAGAGAAATGTTAATGAGGACACATTCTGGGATTTGTTTTTATTCTGACAGAAGTATCGTTTTCTCTTATTCACGACGTTGCCAATATGAAGTCTTATGTATTATCAAATACAAACAGAAAATATATGTTTAGGATACGATTTATCATCCTCCATAATTAGAAAAGTCTATGATTGGATATCCCTTGCTATTACTAATGCATTTATTAGTATCAATTATATAATAATTGGTGATGGTCAACGAACATGCTTATTCAATTTATTTGTAGAAATAATAAACATGTACTAAAAATGCGCCCAAGTTTCATCTGCGCAATAGTTTTCTGCACAACGCATAATACTGTAGAAATTCATATGCTATGACCGGTAGCGTTTCAGTCGCTCACCAAATACGGTAGAGTGAGGGTGCGTCGCATGCCTCCGAAAAGTGCTGCCAGATGTACGATCCACGGCTAAATTTAACCTTAAATAAAATAAAAACTACTGAGGCTAGAGGATTGCT
Source organism: Macrobrachium nipponense (assembly GCF_015104395.2). Lineage (NCBI taxonomy): Eukaryota > Metazoa > Arthropoda > Malacostraca > Decapoda > Palaemonidae > Macrobrachium > Macrobrachium nipponense. Next base: position 7,518,154 of record NC_087206.1, read on the forward strand.
ATTTGGTATGTTTGATGATTGGTGAGTGGATGACCAGAATGCCAATTTGCAGCCCTCCAGCTTTAGATTTATTTTATTTCTTTATTTATTGTTTTTAGATCTGTGGGCGGACAGAACAAAGTTTGTAAAGAAAAAGTGCAGACGGATATTCAAAGCCGGCACAATAGTTTTCTTTTCAGAAAACTAAAAGGTGATGATCAATGCAACGTATTGTAATCATACATACAATCTAAAAACTGAAAACCGCATAAGTTTTTTTTTTAAATGTTTAGCAACCAATTAAAAGATTCTTCTATAAATCGATTTTCAGCGCACCTCTTCTCATTTTAAACGACTTCAATGAATAAAAAATGTATAAGAACCGTTTTTGGTCTCCGCAACTTGTATACCATTTTATGTCGCTATAATTATTCGAGATACGTAAACTCCACTCCAGAAAAAATACCTTTATTTCCCGGCTCCTCCTTCCCTACTTGTTTGTTTGTATGGTGTTTTTACGTTGCATGGAACCAGTGGTTATTCAGCAACGGACCAACGGCTTACGTGACTTCCGAACCACGTCGGGAGTGAACTTCTATCACCAGAAATACACATCTCTAACCCCTCAATGGAATTCCAGAGAATCGAACTCGCGGCCACTGAGGTGGCACGCCATCACTATACCGACCACACCACCGAGGTGCCTCTCCCTCATTTTCAAAACAACCTCCCTTCTCCCTCACCACTTCAAAAAATTGCCACTCACTACTGCTGGGTTCAACGAAATGAAAAGTATACATCCCTTTGTCAGCGATGCATGGGGGAGTTCTGTGCATGTCCAATGCACGTGCAAATGCAACCAAATAACTGTGGTATCGATTCACGTGTGCAGAATTGTAGCAATGAATAACCGGAAACTTCCTGCAGAAATGAAAACGAGGTCAACCTTTCATTATTCAATATTTGAGACGGTTGGTCATCATCTCGTGCCTGTTTACCAACACAACTTTTATTTGAATTGAACATAGAATTAAGGCCAAAGGCCAAGCACTGGGACCTATGAGGTCATTGAGCACTGAAAGGGAAATTGACGGTAAAAGGTTTGACAGGTGTAACAGGAGGAAAACCTCAAAACAGTTGCATTATGAACCAATTGTTAGGAAAGAGTGGAGAGTAAGATGGAAGGAAGAGAATATAAAAGGAGGTACAGTAAATTAACGAAATGGGTTGCAGCGTGGGGCCGAAGGCATGCTGGAATGAACCTAAATAATGGATACAGTGCACCGCATGTGGTGCACTGACGGCACTACCACCCGACGAAGCGCAACTTTGATTGAAATCATGTTGCAAAGTGAACGGCACAGTCAAGAGTTATTCTTATTAGTTGTTGATTGTTTATTGCCATTTTCTAAAACTAGGTTTTGACCCTTCTAAACTTCCATGACACAAATTCGATAGTTAACATGAAAACGTCAATGGGATCAAAAGTACAGAAAAAAAAAATTACATAACAAGGAAATACTAAGAAATACGTCTGCGAACTCATTGTTTTTCTTAGTATTCTTCTCAAAAAAAGGCTATGAAACCTTCTCGGTCGAAACAGAACCAAACCTTTTAAGATATCTAATGGACAACTTTTCATTCATGAGTGACAACTTCCACTAAAAACAAGTCTCAGATGCAACGCCAGCAAACCAGTTTGAAGTAGCTCTCAATAAGTGTCCCACAATGCATAGCACCAGGTAAAACATGGGCGATCTCGTAGGAGACTTGAATTAATATAAGAAATAGTTGAACTACTGCATAGACGTCTAGACTAAGCCAACATTGCGTAGCACGGTAGGATAGGGAGTTAAGAGGCCTGGTGTGGACTCCTGAACCCTTGCACCCAAGGGTTATGTGAGAGAGCCTTTGTCATAACTATGAAGAATTTTTTGTGAAACCTCCAGCGCGTTAACGAAACGATATTCTTTTTCTTGACTAAAATCACCGTAATTTAGTAGATATGGTGCCCCATGAGTTAAAACACATTTAATGTAACATTAATCAGAATCAATTACATTTCCATTAAAGGAATATCCAAATCACTTATGTGCTCAGCAGAACAGAGATGTTTCCAGAATGACATAAAAATTAAATATGGATAGTGTTTACCTTTGCAGATACTATTAAGTTTCGGTATGTAAGTTTCTGTGGAAACTCATAAATATTATTCGTTTTTTATCCTATTTTTATTAAACTTTTTCATTAACCTTTGAAGCCCTACCACCTTTTACTATCCTAAGGTTTTTTCGATAGTACTTCTGTCCTTCTCCTTTATTGGAGTCCATCCAATTTATTTGTTTCCTCTTCGTTACAGTTTTTCGAGCAGAAATTTTCACCGGGAAAAACTGCCAAAAAAAAAAGAAAAAAGAAAAAAAAGTTGGAATCATTACTCTCTCTCTCGATGTACAAACTATTCAGGAATTACATAGGAGCTATGGCATCTAAAGATTTAATATTTATTTGTATAATCTAATAAAATAAAAAAAAACTTCTATCACGAATTACTTCACCACGATTTATTAAAAAAACAGCCAATTAAAAACCGAAATTAACTTTTTTTTTCCTAATAAAACACGCTGCTAAAATTATTCCTAGAGATATGTATGATTGGCATCTCTTGTGCAGCATTCCGAAAAGCATTACCTTTTTAATTATGTTTGTCAATTATGCGTTTCAATAACCTGGATCATATGCAGTATGCAATCACACCTTTCATCGTCGCGCAGAATAAATCCCCCTGGCTAATTCGAATTTTAATTCCGACACCTTTAATTAAATCAGACGTATACAGCTAAACGCTTCAGTTTCAGGTAGGGGAGTTTTGGTTAACTCTTGCTGCACAAATATTTATTGGATTTCACAAATTGGTTCAAATAGGTCTCGTCCTCAGTAAATGATATCCTAATACAATTCTCCTGGTATTTTATCAATTCACATACATTTTCTTCGATCAATTTATTAACTTTTTAAATTTGTCTTTTCTTTTTCTTTTTTTTTCTAGTTAGTGGCCTCTTTTTCTCTGAATTTCGCATTACCTTCAGTTACTACTTTTCAATGAACACCATATTCTATGAAAAGTCGCTCTGAAAGGCTTGAATTTTAAGTCAATGGTCGTTCTCGCATTGTTGCATATGAATCTGATTCATCTTCTAAATAATAATGAAAATATCTCTGATAAAGAACACAATAAATAATAATGAAAACGTCTACGATAAAGAAGTTACTTGTATAATTAGGACAAAAATTAAGACGTCAGCAATCAAAGAGATGTTTCATAATTCATAATATTAGAGATGTATTTAAATACAGCAAATATTAGCATGCGCGACGCATCCACGGCATAACCAACATCACCAGCTTTGGCGCAAAATTTCCGTTAAGAAGAAAAAAAAAAAAAAAAAAAAACAAAAAAAAAAAAAAAAAAAAAAAAAAAAAAAAAAAAAAAAAGTTTGCGAAAACTTTGCATTCACGTCACCGGACGCTTTAAATCAAATTTGGCCGGCTAAATAAAATCCCACAGTGGCTTATTATAGCGTTAATATCGCTAATTTGCATGACCATTATCCGATTGCGCATAAAAATGCAAATAACATTTTCTGTTATATGCTTTCGATTCATTACACGACCCCGTTGTTTTACACGGGAAACATATATTTAGCGTGACGCCATTATTGCTTTATATCCCATCCCGTGACACCAAAATCATGACGCAAATTTAAAATGGATTTTTCAAAACGCATATAAACTCTGAAAATGACAATAAATTCACATAGGTGTTACGAAACACAAAGACGTTGAATCGTAAACAGCAAATACTCTTTCCCCCCCACTAGAAAATAAGAGACAGTAAACACAGATCAAAATTCAATAAGAAACAAAATATAGAAGTGCCAGTATTTTGCTTCTCAATGACTATAAAATAAAGGATTCTTCATCCAGAAAAAGAAAATGATCGGGTAAGGTCCCTGATGCCCGTAGGTTACGCCTGCTGGAGGCGCTTCTCATCCAGCAAATAAAACCAACACTGAATACGACGCAGGAAGAATTTTTCCTCCACACGAGTATGAGAAGACCTGCCATCAAAAATGACACCACCGACCACGACAACTCTACGGAAGACAACGCGCCCGAACGAGATACTCCTGCAGGGAACGACGATCATATTAGTCGTGACGTCCCACAGAGTTACGCAACGCCCTACAGTGTCACCGCATACCTCAGGAGGTCTAGAAGATTACAAGAACGAAACCATCCACCCAATAGGAGATCAGCATGGGGCAGACCCTAGGGCATATCTGGCAGCTCCAAACGAGAGAGAGAGAGATAGGAACCGTGACTGACTTTGATGACTATGATATCCTAGTTTATCTGTATAAGCTTAAATATATACATCGATCTTGAACCTGCATTTGATATTGACCTCTATAGGCGCTCTACTAGCCTGTTTAAGTAGAACTGAAAAAGCCGCTATTCGAAAAATAGAGAAGTCTCTACAAGCGTAATGCTGCTGAGGTAGCCATCACGTTTAATAAAGTATGCTTGAGAGAAGGTCTGCTTCCTAAGTACAATAATAATAAGAATTAGAATTAAGTATCATAATCATTTATACGTAATTAAATACCCTTTTCTCCCTAATTTTGGAATCTCTTAACGGTTTTCATCCAACCCTTGTAAAAGCGGTAAAAATAAATAAATAACCATAAAAAAGTAACGTACCGAAATCCCGTTTTCATTCCTGAAAAACCACCAACCGGATGCAGATTTTTTTTTTTAAGGACCTTTACAGAAGTTCTGTGCGTTACTGTTTTTCCCCAAAACTGTATCATCATTTATTTGTTGGGATGAACTGTGCAGAGAGAGAGAGAGAGAGAGAGAGAGAGAGAGAGAGAGAGAGAGAGAGAGAGAGAGAGAGGCATTTTCATGAACTTTCAAAATTTTGGGTTCGCTTTATTTTGAGTTCACTTTAAGAGATCAAAAATATTGCAACTCCAGCAATGTATTTCAAAATTTACTGTAGAAGTACTGTACATTTGCAATTTGGAGTAATAATTACCTGAACTTCTATTTCAGTTGGTAGGTCTCACCTGGTATATAAGAATAATTAAAAGATTTTCTTTATCTAAAAAAGCATTTAAAATTCCAGATGAATATCATGAAACGCGAACACAGTCTATCACATACTATATAGATATAGTACTGGTAATTTTTTAGGCATGAATATATCGTAATTCAGTTGTATTACACATTGGAAAATGAAATTGGTTTATCTGAGATAAACTAGGTTCATATATATATATATATATATATATATATATATATATATATATATATATAGTAAATATATATATATATATATATATATATATATATATATATATATATATATATATATATATGCGCTAAAATGTATTTAATGATCTGATTTGTGGTTGAATCAGTGCTCTGAATTCCATAACTGAATCTTTAAAAAAAATTAATAAAAAAAGAAATAAATAAAAATAAATCGGGTAGTTAGAAGCCCACTGAAAAATATAGGCCATTTGATGAATGCATAAATAATTTATTCAACTGGAATCTCATTACCCTTCTGGAATGAGAACCAAAATCCAAACCGGAATTTACGACTCGAACACCTTTCATGTGGAAGTAAACATTAGTGTTACAACGGAAACTGTTACACTCACATAAACATGCACAAAAAACACGCACATTCACACACACTCATATATAAGAGAGAGACAGCAGTCTCTGAAATAGAGTAGTTTCTCTCTATATTTTAGCGTTTTTATGGGCTCCTTTTATTAGATGGAATTCTGTTGTAACAACATTTTTACCAGTTACACACACACACACACACACACACACACACACACACACACACATATATATATATATATATATATATATATATATATATATATATATATAAAGTATCTTGTTGTTTTTTAACTTATTCAGTTCTGTTAATGATAACATTTACTTATGCATATATGCTTAAGAATTCTTATTTCGCTTGTGCTTTATTAAAAAATAAACCTGTTTTTCATTAGAAATTTCTCTTATATTTTCTTTCAACACGTCTATTTTTGCTTACTCGGGGAGTAAGCCTACAAACCACTTTGTTGTTGTTTTATAGGGGGTGGGGGGAGGGGGGGGAGGGGGGGAGGGGGGAGGCTAGGAAAGATCTATGGAGGAGACTAAAAAGGTCTGAAAAAAAAGTGTTATGCGTTCAGTTAATACTTTTCGGATAGGATATTTACGATTTATTTATCAGAATGACAATATAGAAATGAATAATGCGCACGTTAAATAGTACAGAAAATATATATTTACGTATAATAAAATGCATCGTACTCGTTTTAATCTTCATTGCGGAAACAAGGCTCTATTTGACACGTAGATTTTAGCACATTTTAATTTACGCTGAAAGGTAGGAATACAATGTTTATAACTTATGCATAAGGGGAAAATCTTGCACGCGTCCCGAGTAAGCTGGAGGTCGGATCACGCCTTCTTCTGAGAAAATATAGAGTAAGTAATCGGTAAGAACTTTATTTTACTTTTTTGCTCACCTCTGATTATGGTCCTTTACAATTTATCTATATGCGTAGAGATTGTCATGTAAGGAACTATTTATCTATATGTGTAGAGATTGTCATGTAAGGGACTATTTATCTATATGTGTAGAGATTGTCATGTAAGGGACTATTTATCTATATGTGTAGAGATTGTCATGTAAGGGACTATTTATCCATATGTGTAGAGATTGTCATGTAAGGGACTATTTATCTATATGCGTAGAGATTCTCATGTAGGGGACTATTTATCTATATGTGTAGAGATTGTCATGTAAGGGACTATTTATCTATATGCGTAGAGATTGTCATGTAAGGGACTATTTATCCATATGTGTAGAAGTTGTAGTTTAGGGACTTGTCATGTAAGGGCTATTTGATGCGTAGATTTTATGTAAGGGAACTATTTATCTATATGTGTATGAGATTGGGTCTGTAGAGGGGACTATTTATCTGCATATGCTGTGTAGGAGATTGTCATGTAAGGGACTATTTATCTATATGCGTAGAGATTCTCATGTAGGGGACTATTTATCTATATGTGTAGAGATTGTAATGTAAGGGACTATTTACATATAAGTGTAGAGATTGTCATGTAAGGGACTATATATCTATATTTGTAGAGATTGTCATGTAAGGGACTATTTATCTATATGTGTAGAGATTGTCATGTAAGGGACTATTTATCTATATGTGTAGAGACTGTCATGTAAGGGACTATTTATCTATATGTGTGTAGAGATTGTCTTGTAATCATGTTAACTGCAGCTCTTGACACCTTTCTGTAGTCAAGGTCTAGTTATGTACTGCCATGAAAATGTTATTTTTTTCTTCACTGGTTACAACAATTTATATGTTAGCATTTTTTTTCTCTCCAATTTAACTTTTCACAAAAATCAATAAATTTCTTAGATGGAATCCGTCGACAAAAAGTTTTTCACGGATGCTGAGAGAGAGAGAGAGAGAGAGAGAGAGAGAGAGAAATTTATATATAAAAATGACAGACAAGAACAAATATTTATACAAAAAAAAGCGAGAGAGAGAGAGAGAGAGAGAGAGAGAGAGAGAGAGAGAGAGAGAGAGAGAGAGAGAGAGAGAGAGAGAGAGAGAGAGAGAGAATTTATATATAAAAATGACAGACAAGGAACAAATATTTATACAAAAAAAGCGGGAGAGAGAGAGAGAGAGAGAGAGAGAGAGAGAGAGAGAGAGAGAGAGAGAGAGATTAATATATAAAAAAGACAGACATGAACAAATATTTATGCAAAAAATGTGGGAAAGTTAACTTTTTCTCACCAATTTATCTTTATCAATATTTCCAGTGTCTGGACAGAGGAACTTCTCTGATGCACACTAAATGCTTCGCATTCATTCTTATTTCATTTTCAATAGCAATGAAAAAAGCCGAAAACAGTAAAAATACATCTATCTATAAACAAAATCATTGGATGTTTACCATTTCGTTTCACACAGTATGTATATGCAATTACAATCCATTAAGCAGTCGACAAATCATTGCATGCAACGTTGCGTAACCGGACATTTATTTCAAACAAAATATACGTAAACAGATTTAGCCATTACTTCATTCGCATGAACATTCAGTGCCGTCATCAGTCATGTTGGATTCCATTCGGATATTACAAGCGCTATATCCCATTTTACCAACAAATGCTATAAACAATGAGGGATATTCGACAGGATAAAAAATATACTATTATAAATTTGTGGCTGGATGATGGTTAGCAAACATTTCTATGAAGGAATGGCAAACATTTTTAAACACTTCTTTATTAGGTTAAAAAATGTAAACATCACTTACATACAAATGAATGTGAACTGTTATGTGGTTGATATATCCCAGTGGAAAACAGGAAACTTTTTAGTGATTCATAATGCAAATTCATGTAAATTTTGACTACCTGTCCATTAAAATACCCTATACAAACATACATAATATATATATATATATATATATATATATATATATATATATATATATATATATATATATATATATATATATATGATATATAGTGTGTGTGTGTGAGTGTGTATCGCACACACACAAACACACACGCACACAGACTCATATATATATATATATATATATATATATATATATATATATATATATATATATATATATATATTAAATGTGATACAGAGACAGCGATCAAATCCGAAAATTGTGAAGTCAATTACAACTCTCACTGAATGAAGTAAGTTTTTTTATATATTTATTTTCGCGTGAACTCAGTATCCAACACATCTCGAAATATCGTGGTAAATTTAATGAGTTTTTATATACGAAGTATTCACTGACACAAATTTTGTAGAATTATTATTTGGCAGCACTGTACATACATTAGCTTTTGCTTTTACCGTTAAACAGCTTTCCTAAACCATAATTATACTAGTAAAATTGCACCGAGGAGTTTTCTGTACAACGCATAATGCTGTATAAAACTATCACCATCATCCAAGACCGATAGCATTTCGTTGCTCACCAGATACGGTAGAGTGAGGGCGCGTCCCATGAATCTGGAAAGTACTGCCAGATGCACGATCTATGGCTAAATTTAACCTAAAGTGAAATAAACAAAACTACTGAGGTTACAGGGTTGCAATTTGGTCTGTTTGATGAGTGGAGGGTGGATGATCTAAATACCAATTTGCAGCCCCACAGCCTCAGTAGTTCTGTTAATTATGAGGTCGGACAGAATAGAGTCCTGACGGACGGACTGACAGAGAAAACCGGCACAAAGTTTTCTTTTACAGACGACTAAAATTTAACATTTCAGCATCGGGTTTCGACTTAGTCGTTTTTTAAATGATTCGAACAGGAATTTCTTCATTAAAACAAAAACATTCCTGTAGTTCAGTATCTACTGAACTGAATATCAGCCTACAAGGAAACATTCCTGTAATTCATTCAACTTCAACCGAACAACAGTCTACAGGCAAATACTCCTGTAGTTGAATACCAGTTCCACTGAATATCAGTTTGCAAGAATACATTTCTGTAGTTCAATACCCGTTAAACTCAATGTCAGTCTACATGGAAATATCGCTGTAGTTCAGTAGCTACACAACTGGATATCATTCAGTTCAGTTGAGCGGCATTCTATCATAAGAAATGGACAATATCTAACTTTACATATGATCAAAGCAATACAAAGAACGAATTCGCTGAACAAAGTCAACGTTCAAACGGTGAAACATCACAAGTTTCTTGGCATGCGAAAGCACGTCCTGTAATATCCCACTGAACATTCACTGAAGCCAAAATTCCATCTATTCGGGAAATAATGCAACCGCTCGTATCCACGGAACAAAAAGGAACTCGTACTGAACCCGAACATTTCTGAGGCTTTCTCCGTCATTGAAACACACCGAAAATAAACAATCAAGAGACGCAGTTCGCATGAAATAAAGATTTCGATATTTTCCTTTTCTTTTTTTTACCGTGGCGACTCCCGTCGATGGGAGCGAATTCTTCAGTGTTCCCCATTCACTTTTCGCGTTTCATCGGATGAAAAAATCTTTTTTTGCGGAAGATGTGGAGATCCCATAATAGATTCACATCAGCCGTACATTTGATGTCTAGGCCAGTCCCTGACGACGCTTCTGATTGACTGTTGATAAGCCAATGCCAGGACTGGATACTCTCAGTCTCTCGAGAAAGTTGATATGGGCAGGATGTATGTTCACCTCTTCTGAGGAATGCTTTTGAAAGACGTGTCCCTCAGGAGGTGGAACATAATCCAGTCATTTGCTTATCAACAGCCAATCAGGAGCGTCGTCAGGGACTGGCCTAGACATCAGATGCACCGGTGATGTGAATCTACTATAGTTATTTCAAGCATAAGTTTCCTGAGTTGCGTGTGGTTAAAGCATTTTGCTTCTGTTTGCAGGAATGACATTGAGGAAAACTTAACAATATGAGCCAGACAAACCAGTACCCAAAGCCCAATTATCTTTTAGTTGTTTGTTTGTTTATATGGTGATTTTACGTTGCATGGAACCAGTGGTCATTCAGCAACGGGACCAACGGCTTTACGTGACTTCAGAACCACGTCGAGAGTGAACTTCTATCCCGTCAGTGGAATACCCGAAAATCGAACTCCCGGCCACCGAGGTAGCAGGCCAAGAGCTTACCGATCACACCATTGAGGCGAATCTTTTTATCTTTTCATGGCCTCCTTTATACAAATCTCATATCCTAATGTCGGACACCGCCTCTCTTGTCCAAGACCCAATAAATTTTGGGGATTTTATCGAAAAACTTTCGACCAATGAATTCATATGGAGACGCACATCACCGGAAATTTGATGTTACAGCTGAATATAATAGTTGAAAGGTTGAAAGTGGGCAATTAACTGAGGAAATGAATGAATATGAGTGACGTATGACTGCAAATGAATAAAATGAATGGGACTGTATTTTAAGGGTGATTATTATGGACATTCTATAATCCTATGACTCGGTCCGTTCGATCAGGGATACTGGGCCAGTACTTGGTCAGATTTCCAACTTCCAATGGAATGACCCTGTCAAAAATTGTGGAAACCATAATGCATCATATATATTTTAATTTGGATTCACTAACATTTCAAATTTTGCTTCGTTGGGAAGTTCAAAAATCAAAATATTAAATTTACTCAATTTCAACGAGTTGTCCTCTCCTGGAAACGAATTACAGTAAGAAAATCGGAACAATCATTCTGCCCACTTCAAAATATCGAACTCAGATCAATATTCAGTGAAAGCATCTACACTTCGCAATTTACTACGACATCTATCGTGACCAGAAATAGCATATTTACTATTTATGTAACTAAATCTCTATTACTGCAGGTGTGGACAATACTTCACATCACTTTGTGAAAGTATAGAGAGAGAGAAGAGAGAGAGAGAGAGAGAGAGAGAGAGAGAGAGAGAGAGAGAGAGAGAGAGAGAATCTCTATTACTGCAAGTCTAGACAATACTTCACATCACTTTACGAAAGTATACATGGAGAGAGAGAGAGAGAGAGAGAGAGAGAGAGAGAGAATCTCTATTACTGCAAGTGTGGACAATACTTCACATCACTTTACGAAAGTATACAAAGAGAGAGAGAGAGAGAGAGAGAGAGAGAGAGATACTCGCGGTTTTCAAAGAGGTATTGGATTTCATTCCTGGCCTTTTGTCCGGAATGTGGCAAAGGAAGAGAACACTTTCCTAATATAAAGAAGGCGGAATCGATTGTCCCAAAAAGGAATTTCGGAGGGGATGGTCCTCGTTCGCTGGGAGGACCAAATATGAAAAGGTATTAAAGTGGGATATTTCGGCTCGTCCTCTCCTGAGGTCTTTTCGCCCGACGAAAAATAAACTCCGTCGACGCGAACTTTGTTTGACGTTAATTTTACATTTCATAATCGATTCTTTATGACTTAACTTGAATCTTAATCCATGTGGAATGTCATTCCTTTTACTTTACAGTATATACTGGAGTTTTAGGTTTTTCTCTCGATGTTTTATCTTGAATTTTTCCATTTGCGTAAAATCACGTGGAATGTCATTTCTTCTCCATCTGATCTGCTTCATGAATGTTCAGTATTAGTCTATCATTGATTTAACTTCAGTATGATGAAAATGGGAATTGTGAATAGTATGTATGCCTCTATGGGTTCTTGAAAGTACGAATGAAGTATACATACGCGCATATCAGATATTTTATATATATATAATAATATATATATAATATATATATATATATAGTATATATATATATATATATATATATACACATATATATATATATATATATATATATATTATAAATATAAATATATATATATATATGTGTGTGTGTGTATATATATATATATATATATATATATATATATATATATATATATATATAATATATATACGTAATTAGCCACATGAAAGGTGAAAAATTAAAGACCAGGTAGCAAGCGCTTCCGTGTATTGCGTACACTTCTTCGGGGTACAATGTAAAATAAATAAATAGAAACATAAAACAAGAAAATTTCACAGAACAAAGATCAAAGCCATTAGCAAGCAAATTATCGTTACAAATTGTTACTACCAAGCAAGTAAGAATACTTTAAAAGTGCTTAAGAACTGAAACTGCAGTTAGAATAATAGGCTGTTGCTAAAAAGGTGACCATTGTATTTCCCTAACAATTTTATGAATCTGAGTTCAGGTCTTTTTAAATTAGATAGTTTGCCTTGTTTATAAAATTGTAGGGTAATACAATGTCACCTTTTAGCAACAGCCTGTTATATATAACTGCAGTTTCATTTCTTAAGCACTTTTAAAGCTATTCTTATTTGTTTTGGTAGTGACAGTTTGTAACGATATTTTGCTTGCTAATGGCTTTGGTCTTTGTTCTGTGAAATTTTCTTGTTTTATGTTTCTATTTATTTATTTTACTTTTTACCACGAAGAAGTGTACGCAATATACGAAAGCACTTGGCACCGGGTCTTTAAATTTTCATTTTTATGTGGCTACTTACGTAAATATTTGTCACGTGCTGTTTGGTGACTTATTGCTGATATATATATATATATATATATATATATATATATCTATATATATATATATATATATATAAACATATACGCAATCCCACCGATTACGAATAACAAAGGCATGCATCATTAAACACAAACACATACATTCCCCGAATTCCTGGGTCCTCATAAGGGATCCCTAGGACTGAGGGGCGGTCGCCCCAAGGAAGAAAAATTCCCATTTTTAGGGCGGTCAGGTAAAGGATAATATACTTTGGAATCCTGGCTCATCTTACCTTTATTGCTGGGAAACACACCAGGAATTCTATTACAGTCGCGTATCCCGTAGAAAGGTAAAAACAATTGTTTGTGTGCTGCCCTATCTCATTTTTGTTTTTATGTTTACTACACGTCAGGTTTAATGTTAAGTGAACAAAGTACTACTGACACAATTCTCTCTTTACTTCATTTCAATATCATATTTTTTGTGCTATTTCCTTTATTGTATTCACTACACGTCAAGTTTGATGTAAAGTGAAATATGTACTACTGACACAATTCTCTCTTTACTTTATTTCAGTATCATTTTTTGTGTTATTTCCTTTTTATTGTATTCGCTACACGTCAGTTTTGAAGTTAAGTGATAAATGTACTACTGACACCATTTTCTTTTTTTTCAAATACTATTATTTGTCCGCTATTTTCTTTTTCTTTTTATTATATTTGTTGTACGTCAAGTTTGATGATTAGTGAAATATGTACTACTGACACATTCTCATTTTATTTTATTCTAATATTACTGTTTGTGCGCTATCTTAGTTTTTATTTTATTCTATTTATACTACACGTAATTACTATTGACACCATCTTTTATTTTCTATAAAAGCAGAATAACGTTCAGCAATACTATTAAGTTTACCGTTGGTTTTAGTCATGACTAATCCACAAAGTTAAAAATTTATTTGCTCGTCCGTAATATGCAACGGAATTTTGCAACTGAATTTTACAAAGTGAAGAAGACAACTTAAGATTTTTAGGGGGAAACACAGGAGTGTCTGGTTTCCTTAGAGCATACCGTCGTTCATAACTCAATTTACTTATTCATAAGAAAAGATGAAAAACGGACATAACAAATTATGCATGCATATATGTATGCATGTATACATTGTGTGTGTACATATATATACATATATATATTATACCTATATATATATAGTATATATATATATATATATATATATATATATATATATATATATATATATATATATACTATTCTAGTATGCATATGTCTCCATCATCATCATCAGCCGTTGGTAGTCAACTGCAGGACAAAGGCCTCAGACATGTCCTTCCACTCCTGTCTGTTTATGGTATATAAATATATATATATATATATGTATATATATATATATATATATATATATATATATATATATATGTATATATACATATAATTTACCGCGTATTAAGGATGAGTAACAGATTATAACTTAGCGGATCAGCCATGACCAACCTACAGGACACTTAATCGTATTGCTGAAGGTTACCAGGCGCATGTTAATAGAACACCATTGATATTTTTACTCTGTTACTTTTTTAAACTGAAAGTATCCAGGGCACGGCAAAGTGTGTCCTTTCTTTGGAAAGCAGAGAAATGCAAGCAATCTCCCACAAATTGCATCGTTAGGGCAGGCGCATCGAAACCAGCTGTGGCCATGGGAGTATTTTATGTTCAAGAGCCCAAGAACCTTTCAGTAATGCAGGGAAGCCATGACAACAGAATTTACGAATCTCATGGACACACAACAGATAAGGAATTATTTTGACTGTAGGACACACGAGAGATAAGGAATTATTCTGACTGTAGGAAACACGATAGATAAGGAATTATTCTGACTGTAGGAAACACAATAGATATGAATTATTCTAACTGTAGGACACGCGAGAGATAAGGAATTATTCTGACTGTAGGACACACGAGAGATAGGAATTATTCTGACTGTAGGACACCCGAGAGATAAGGAATTATTCTGGTTCACGCGTTCGATGCAAGTCAGGACATTCTTATGAATCTGTCCAAATAAAAAAAAAAAAAAAAAAAAAAAAAATCCCAGCTAGAAAATTTCAAACCTACAGACAAAAAGAAAGAGACTTTGCCAAAAAGGAATGGAAAAGTAGACACTTGCTGGTTCTCTCTCTCTCTCTCTCTCTCTCTCTCTCTCTCTCTCTCTCTCTCTCTCTCTCTCTCTCTCATTTCAGCAAAATTATGGGTCTTTTGAAGCAAATTAGCCGTGAAAAACTTTTAGTCGACGGATTCCTAGACTGAAAAATTTATTGTTCTTTTGTGATAAGTTAAAACGAAAAGGCAAAATCCTTAAAAAAAAAAAAAAATATTACATTTCGGTTCTTCATAAACACATGTAAGTGTATTCTCTCTCTC
Source organism: Macrobrachium nipponense (assembly GCF_015104395.2). Lineage (NCBI taxonomy): Eukaryota > Metazoa > Arthropoda > Malacostraca > Decapoda > Palaemonidae > Macrobrachium > Macrobrachium nipponense. The sequence goes on from NC_087206.1 coordinate 7,533,723, forward strand.
TCTCTCTCTCTCTCTCTCTCTCTCTCTCTCTCTCTCTCTCTCTCTCTCTCTTTATATATATATATATATATATATATATATATATATATATATATATATTATATATATATATATCTATATATATATATTATATATAAACTCTTGTTAAAACTTTCTGAAAAAAACTCTTAAAATACTCAACTTTCTCTAAACGAATAAATTTATTTCGAAAAAAGTTCGTTATCATCGATATTACTCCCTAACTACAAATTGCATGATATTGCCACGGGTTATTAAAACACATTACGCGTTTCACTACTCATTTTAAAATACTCATCTTTCCCAAGAAGTAAAAAAAAAAAATAAAAATACACATCTTTTTCTAGGCACGCAGAATTGTCTCTGAAAACAAGTTCAGTAACATCAATATTATTCTCTACACATAACGCATGAATTTCACACGGGTTTTAATGTCACTTTATCCTCTTGACTACTCACTTTCAAATACTCATCTTTCGAAAAACAAAAAACAAAAATATCGTTAAAATACCCCTCTCTTAACTAACACAGTATCATTTAGGAAAATAAGTGCAGCGCGATCAATATTACTCCCTAACCACAATATAGATTGATTCCCTGCGTCTTTTAAAGTCGCATTGTCCTCTTGACTTCTCACTTTAAAATACTCATCATTCTGTAATTCTCTCTTTAAAATAACGATCTTTCTCCAAGAGAGCAGATTTATTTCGCAAACGAAGTTCAGTACCATCAATATCACTCCGTAACTTCCATATACAAAAATACTTCCCACGGGTTTTATATCATACTACGGGCTTAAGTGCTTACTTTAAAACAGCGATATTTATAGAAAACCCTGTTTAAAGTACTCATCTTTCTAAAGGAAAAAAAATCTAAAATACTTATCTTTCTCTAAGAGCGCAAAATTACTTAGAGTAAGAAGTTCAACACCAACAATACCATTCCCTCCCTACACCCAATCCACGGCTTTTGAATCGAATCACGCCTTTGACTGATCAATTTAAACTATTCATCTTTCTGAAAACTCTTTAAAATGCTCAACTGTCTCTAAGAGCACGACATTATTATTTAGCGCCATCATTTCTATTCCTGAACATAATATATGAGTTTGTTTCCCTCGGGTTTTAAATCACATTACGCTCTTGACAAATCACCAAATAAACATCTTTCCATAAAAAATCTCTCTAAAATAATAATCATCTTTCCCCAAAAGCGCAGAATTATTTAAAGGAACAAGTTCGGTACCAGCAATATCACTCCCTAAACTCAAATACAAACACTCCCCACGGGTTTCAAATCACATTACCCTCTTGACCACGCCACGAACTCGACCAAACATGACCCCAAACGAGAGGTCAAAGGCAAACCCCCAACCCCCCCTTCCCTGGAAGTGCGTTGACATCTGGGTAATAGCCACAGGAGGAAGTCCGCTTTACATCGATGGACAATAATAAAACTCAAATAAGAAATGACTGGCAGAGTGACACCAAGGCAGGAGCCATCGGCCAATAAAAATCATTTGCGTGAACGTCGATGGACAGCGGGACTGGCGTGTGTCAAACCTTTCGAAAGTGGACGAGAATGTCGAATTTAATTTTAAAAATACATCGTATGAAGGTCGTATGGGGGTTGGGGAGGGATGGATATATTTGGTAACAATTTGTTGTTCAGCTTGTTTGTTGTGATATTAACTGTCTTACATGCAGTGGCAATTTTATTCGATTTTATAATTATTTGAATAAACCGTACAAAAACTAGGGTTCCCCTTCAGTGGAGAATATTGTGAATAGCTGGATTTACCAGGATGTACAAAAAAATGTCATCTTAGTTTAACGTGACCACTGAGCTGATCAAGAACTCTCCTACGGTGGCCCGAAGGATTAGATATTTTTTACTTGGCTAGGAACCAAAGGAACCAATCAGTTGCCTAGCAACGGGACCTACAGCTTACTGAAGGATCCGAACCATATTATATCGAGAAATTAATTTCTAATCGCTAGAAACCAATTCCTCTGATTCCACGTTGGCAGAGCGGGAAATCGAACTCGGGATTATCGAATCGTAGGCGAGCACGTAAACCATTCGTCCAACGAGGAACTATGATGTACAAATAAGAATGTTCCCCCATAAGAACAAATCATTATATCTCATATATAATCGCGTAATCTATATTTGTATGTCCCGTTTATCAAACATCCTCCCCCAAACCCCCCACTACCACGCCCTCAAACTACCAGACAAAAAACATACAAAAGGTTTCTTAACTTTCATATAAAAGAAATAAATAAAATGTGTATGCTTAAAAAAATCACATTTACGTTCCGTCACATCATGAAGTAAATGACCAATGCCAAATAATAATAATAATAATAATAATAATAATAATAATAATAATAATAATAATAATAATAACAATTATTATCATTTTATTATTATTATTATTATTATTATTATTATTATTATTATTATTATTATTATTGTATTATTATTATATTGTTATTATTATTATTATTATTATTATTATTATTATTATTATTATTATTATTATGTTTAAAACGTCATCAACGTGAGGGGTGTTTCGCAAAAGATGATCGTTTGCATATTACAGTTTGGGCCCAATGTGTAAAACTTTTTATAGCTTTATAGGTGTGCGCGCGTGTGTGTTTGTGTGTGTGTGCGTGAGGCGTGCGCTGAAATTCTTCAGCTTAAGCAACGGGATGTGAAAGGAAGCCTAAAATACTAGCAATAATTCTAGCAAATTAAACATCCTGTGTACCACTAAAAATGTGCTAGGACAACAAGTCCCGTCGCTGGGGACTTCACGTACGGCAAAGGCGTGAGAGACTCTGGCCTCATGCTGGGCGACGGCAAGTATACAGACATTTAGTTCTTTACCCTCGAGTGTCACTGTTACGTACGGCAATAAATCATATCAATACACATTGCGTTTTATACACTCGACGGATAGATACATTTAATAAAGAGTTTAGGCCAAAGACCAAGCGCTGGGGCCTATAAGGTAATTGAGAGTCAAAGGATTTGAAAGGTGTAACAGGAGGAAAACCTCGCGGTAGCACTGTGAATCACTCGTTAAGAAAAGGAGGAAAGCAAAATGGAAAAAATATGAACGGAGGTACAGTAAAATGAATGAAAAGGGTTGCAGCTAGGGGCCGAAGGGACGCTGCAAGGAACCTTAACTGATGCCTTCGCCTACAGTGCACCGCATGAGGTGCAATGACGGTCCTACCCCCTTACAGAGTTTATACGCTGGATGGTCCACTCACTATCTCACCGATTAACCACTGAGGTCTTCCTTCTATCACTACAGCAGTTGAACTATCGTTAACTATTGTTAAGGATAACAAAAGGAAAGATACCTCTTAAAAAGACTAAAACTCGCCAGATATTTTCGAGTGACGAAAGAGGATCCGAAAACTCGAGCTGCTGGGCTCATTCAAACGGGATAATCAGAGAACGTAATTTTCCGAATTAGTTAAGGCAAAGAAGTTGGTACAAAGGCGAATTAGCTAGGGAAAGAACTGGCAACAAAGGATACAAGATTCGGTTAGGCAGAGAGCTGGCTACAAAGGATAAGAATTGGTTAGGCAAAGAACAGGCAGCAAAGGGATTCAATTCTGAAGCTGACATTGTCGGGAGATCAAAAGCTTCTTCTACTGCGTTGTCCGTGAGTGAATGAAGAAAAGATGAGAGGAAGAGATGAAAGGAAACCGGTATCTGGATAATGGACTAAGCCTCTGATAAGTAACATCTTTGATAGAGATTTTGCGGAAACATTTAATTTTAACATTTGTGGAGATTATGCCACATCAGATATTGTCTTTCCAAGATTAATTTGTTCCACTTTCTAATTTTTTTTAAAGTGAGATCTATTTCTGTATTTCCCTTTACCCGCTCTTACTTCGTCCCAATAAACACCATATTCTTTGGGGAGTTTGAATAATAATAATAATAATAATAATAATAATAATAATAATAATAATAATAATAATAATAATAATAATAATAATAATAATAATAATAATAATAATAATAATAATAATAATAATCTTTATTTGAGTGTTAATGTGAAGTTAGTCAATTTGATGAATTCCTATAATTCGATTTGATGAATTCCTATAATTCGATTTGATGAATTCCTATAATTCCTTACTGCCCACTTGCTTACATTCTGAATCATACAGACGTTTCATTTTTTCTCCCTTGTTCAATGAATCAGTCAAGTAAATATAGGGCAGGCCAAGTAACGTCCTCAATGTCACGAAGGAGAGAGAGAGAGAGAGAGAGAGAGAGAGAGAGAGAGAGAGAGAGAGAGAGAGATCGTGTCCTACTAAGTGCAAGGAAATGAGGATTACATCCTATATATTCGGTGGAAATTTCAACAACCGAAAGGTAAAATGAAAACTGGTTCACAAGGAAACACATTTCCCTGAGGGATGTTGAGAGGTTGTTATGTATCTAAGACCTCCTTACTGGACAGACCAGAAAATTATGAGATAACTTAATAAAAACAATAAAAACAACTCAGGTAATCAGGATTCGCAATAAAATTATTGTCCTCTACGACAGAACGACCTTTAATGAGGTATCCAGCAATTGTGAAACTTCTCTTTTCCGATAACAAGAAGTCTGGTCCCCGTAGTGGGGTAGTGCCATCAGTACACCTCATGTGGTGCATTGTAGGCATTACTTGAGGTTCTTTGCAGCGTGCCTTCGGCCCCAAACTCCAACCACTTTCGTTCCCTTTACTCTACCTCCTTTCATATTCTGTTTCTTCCATCTTACTCTCCACCCTCTTCTAACACTTGATTCATAGTGCAACAGCTTTGAGGTTTTCCTCCCGTTCCACCTTTCAAGCCTTTTACGGCCAATTTCTCTTTCAGAGCTGAATGATCTCGTAGGTCCCAGTGCTTGGCATTTGACCTAAATTCCCTATTCAGTTAGTTTAATCGACAAAGTCAGGTAGTCGGACTCGCATAAAACTATTGGCCCTAAAAATAAAAATAAAAATATACTATGCACGTTGCTCTGCTTCCCACACGAAAGTGAACCTCGGAATCTTGAGCCAGCCATTCCTGGAAATGGAGATTAACACCGGGTCCCTCACAGAGGAAGGACTGGATTGAATTCAAATGTTCAGTTGGAAACTACAAATCCGTCAAATGCAGATGTGTCAGTTATTTTTTGTTTATTTTACTGCCACCGCGGGCTGTCTCAATAACGTAGGTTTTACATATTTCTTCCATAACTTTGATGGCAGAGAGAGAGAGAGAGAGAGAGAGAGAGAGAGAGAGAGAGAGAGAGAGTGAATACGCATTTTGCTGTTCTGAGCGCTGAGGGAGAGAAAGAAATTATATATGTTCCATATCAGTGCATAAAGAGAAAATACACATTTTGCTGTACTGGGCGCAGAGGGGGAGAGAGAAAGTGTACATGATTTTATGCCGAGTGCAGAGAGAGAGAGAGAGAGAGAGAGAGAGAGAGAGAGAGAGAGAGAGAGAGAGAGTATTTTTCAATTTAAATATGAAATACTGTAACATTAAAGTAAAATAAAGTAAATTCTTGACAAATAGTAAAAATTAAAACGAACAATTATTGTTAATTATGAAGAGACAAATTACAGTGTAACTCTAAAAAGCCAACCACTAAGTTAAGTATATCTTAGTTTTACCAGACACTGAGCTGTTTAACAGCTCTCCTAGGGCTGGCCCGAAGGATTAGATGTCTTACGTAACTAGGAACCAATTGGCTACCTAGGAACGGGACCTACAGCTTATTGTGGGATCCGAACCACATTGTATCGAGAAATGAATTTCTATCACCAGAAATAAATTCCTCTGGTTCCGCGTTGGCAGAGCCGAGAATCGAACTTCGGACCACCGGGTTGGTAGCCGAGCGCGAAATGCACTCAGCCAACGTGGAACTAGCCAACCACTAAAAATATATATATATATATATATATATATATATATATATATATATATATATATATACATACACACACATATATATACATACATATATATATATATATATATATTATATCATATATACGAAGATACAAATCATTTCAATAATTCTAAACCTACCACTCAAACATGTGGAACTGTTAACACAAGTGGCGAGGCAAACAAAGGCAAATTCCTTACATTCTTATTCCAATCCCTTCGAATCTTTGTCTCTATTCCCGACTGTTTCAATCAAGGAGAAAGCCGGAACTATGTTTCTGTTTACTGACTACCTCCTGCAGTACTTTCTAAGGAAAGTTATAAGCAAAGGTCATGGAGTATGATTCCGAGTCCCTCCGTGCAATAGGAAAAGCCAAGATTCCCAAAAAGGAATTTCTATTTGTTTTAATAGAAATTCTTTGCTGTAAGAAATTCATACTTGTGGACTCCAATTCGATCCGAGCGTGAAAGATTGTTAGCGAAAAAATCATTAAATCAAAAATATAATATAGCGAAATATTTATCAAAATTTTAATAATGTTAAGGAACTGAAAGGCTAATACAATTCCTAAGTCTTACAAAATTATGTTAATTTCGATATATATATATATATATATATATATATATATATATATATATATATATATATATATATGTATGTATAAATAGATTAAATGTTGATTAAATATTTCTCTGAATTATATTTTTTAGTTATATGTATATATATATATATATATATGTATAACAGAATCACGAAAGTTAGGAACGTGATAAATCCATAAATAAAGATAAATGCCACGAAGGAAAAATAAACGAAGGAGTCTGCGAGATCTTTCGGCTGAAAAGCCCTTTACTGAAGCAGCTACTGACAAAAATACGAGAAAAGACAATACAAGAAGGTTCGTATAACTGACAGATAGGGATTATAAAAGGATTAGTGCCTAGAATCCGACACACCTGGAAGATAAGAAACCTTCCCAAACAAGCATAAACAAAGGGTGCAATTAAAGGTTTAAGACAATCATCTCAGATACAATCTCCAGACAATTAAAGGATTATAGGTGACAGCTATACGGAACCTGGTAGACAAAACCATATTCACAAAAAATGACAGACATACATTACAATAACTAAAAATTTTTTTTAATAACTCTAAGGCAACTGATTTTTATTTAAGTCAGTAATTAATTATATTTTGAGGTCATTCTTAAAACATGTTACAGATACAAGGGTCTAAATGAAAAAGGCCACGACTAACATTGAAATTACAATGAAAAGTAAGTTGTATTAAAGCAGATTCTAAAAGATTTCGTGATAAGACATCTCTTGACCGTGCAATTACTGAACTGTCAATCCAATTAATTCGGTGGTTGTTTTCACTTAAATGAATAAATAATGCATTAGATTTTTGCCCAGTTTTTACAGAGTATTTATGCTGGCTTAGCCTTACTTCTAAGCCCTTGCTCGACTGTCCGTAGGTAGAATGAGGGACAATCCATACATGGAATTTTATATATTATGTTGTTGCTTTCTCTGGGGCCATTTTTTATTAACATTCTTTTTAGTGTGTTATTATAGGAAGAAACAAGGTTGACATTAAAAGCTTTTAACAATGGTTTAATGGTTTCAAATCCGTTAAAATAAGGCAAACTGAGAATGTTCTTAGAATTTTCTTTCTGTGTGTTGTTTTCAGTATAAACTTTTTGTGGGCTTTATTATAACAAATGTCTAATATATGTGAAGGATAGCATAAATCTTTCCCTATTTTTCTTATGTATTCAATTTCTTGATCCAAATATTGTGGACTGACAATTCGTAATGCTCGTAAAAACATAGAGGAAAAAATTGATATTTTTATATTAAGATGGTGGCCTGAGAAGAAATGAACATAAGTTAAGTTGTTAGTCGGTTTCCTATAAATACTGAATTTACATTGAAATGGTTCTCTATGTATCAAAACATCTAAGAAAGGGAGGCAATTGTCTTTTTCTAATTCTAGAGTAAACTTAATCGATGGTACCTGGTTATTTAATTTAGAGAGTAAATCATTTACATCAATACCGACAGGAAGAACAGTAAACAATCATCAACGGAATTGATACGTTGTTACGTTGATGATTGTTTAGCTGTTCTTCCTGTCGGTATTGATGTAAATGATTTACTCTCTAAATTAAATAACCAGGTACATCGATTAAGTTTACTCTAGAATTAGAAAAAGACAATTGCCTCCCTTTCTTAGATGTTTTGATACATAGAGAACCATTTCAATGTAAATTCAGTATTTATAGGAAACCGACTAAACAACTTAACTTATGTTCATTTCTTCTCAGGCCACCATCTTAATATAAAAAATATCAATTTTTTCCTCTATGTTTTTACGAGCATTACGAATTGTCAGTCCACAATATTTGGATCAAGAAATTGAATACATAAGAAAAATAGGGAAAGATTTATGCTATCCTTCACATATATTAGACATTTGTTATAATAAAGCCCACAAAAAGTTTTATACTGAAAACAACACACAGAAAGAAAATTCTAAGAACATTCTCAGTTTGCCTTATTTTAACGGATTTGAAACCATTAAACCATTGTTAAAAGCTTTTAATGTCAACCTTGTTTCTTCCTATAATAACACACTAAAAAGAATGTTAATAAAAAATGGCCCCAGAGAAAGCAACAACATAATATATAAAATTCCATGTATGGAGTGTCCCTTCATTCTTTACTCCCGGACAGTCGAGCAAGGGCTTAGAAGTAAGGCTAAGCCAGCATAAATACTCTGTAAAAACTGGGCAAAAATCTAATGCATTATTTATTCATTTAAGTGAAAACAACCACCGAAATTAATTGGATTGACAGTTCAGTAATTGCACGGTCAAGAGATGTCTTATCACGAAATCTTTTAGAATCTGCTTTAATACAACTTACTTTTCATTGTAATTTCAATGTTAGTCGTGGCCTTTTTCATTTTTCATTTAGACCTTGTATCTGTAACATATTTAAGAATGACCTCAAATATATAATTACTGACTTAAATAAAAATCAGTTGCCTTAGAGTTATTAAAAAAAAAAAAATTATTGTAATGTATGTCTGTCATTTTTTGTGAATATGGTTTGTCTACAGGTTCCGTATAGCTGTCACCTATAATCCTTTAATTGTCTGGAGATTTGTATCTGAGATGATTGTCTTAAACCTTTAATTGCACCCTTTGTTTATGCTTGTTTGGGAAGGTTTCTTATCTTCCAGGTGTGTCGGATTCTAGGCACTAATTCTTTTATAATCCCTATCTGTCAGTTATACGAACCTTCTTGTATTGTCTTTTCTCGTATTTTTGTCAGTAGCTGCTTCAGTAAAGGGCTTTTCAGCCGAAAAGATCTCGCAGACTCCTTCGTTTATTTTTCCTTCGTGGCATTTATCTTTATTTATATATATATATATATATATATATATATATATATATATATATATATATATATATATATATATATATATATATATATATATATATATATATATATATATATATATATATATATATATATATATATATATATATATATATATATATAGCTATATATATATCATATATATATAGATACATATATGTTATATATATATATATCAATATTTATCACATCACCGTGATTCAATCTTATAAATCATTCGAGCTACAAATGTCCTTTAATATCATATTCGCTCTACCTCGGAATTGATATATTTTCATATATGTACCGAGGGGGAATTTTTTTAGTTGATAATAATTTCGTACCCCCATGGGATCGAACCATCGTCCAGTAGGACGGGAACGAAATCCTGATTTCGTTCCCCGTCCTACTGGACGATGGTTCGATCCGATGGGGGTACGAAATTATTATCAACTAAAAAAAATTCTTCCCCCTCGGTACATATATGAAAATATATCAATTCGAGGTAGAGCGAATATGATATTAAAGGACATTTGTAGCTCGAATGATATTATATATATATATATATATATATATATATATATATATATATATATATATAGTATATGTATATATAATATATATATATATATATATATATATGTATATATATATATATATATATATATATATATATATATAAATATATATATATATATATATATCTCACAGTGCGTCTGTCGTGTGTTCAATCACACCATGAATAAACATTCCCGACACGACGAGACTTCTTCATCCGCGAAATGCTTTTAGCTCATAAGCGCCAGTATCAGGACGGTTTCAATCAGTGAGAAAGAGAAAGCCCGCGATAAGTTCGTGTTTACACAAGTCCCTTTGTGCCTCGGGCAACTCCAGGCCCGTGTGCATTACTACTTCACAGATGCGCTGAATTTCAAAGAGAATATTCCAGGTACCGAGAAGGTGGTGTTTATGCATTTGCTGACGCGCGGCCTATTCCAGAAATGTGACCGAGTACTATAGTGAAGCTTCCCTGAAAAGCGGGACGCCATATCTTTCAAAACTAACCATAGAATGTACTTGAAAATAGTCTCTTTATGTTTCCCATACCCACATTATGATAGTTATAAAGAAATC
>NC_087206.1:7551769-7564269 GCF_015104395.2 Macrobrachium nipponense
TTGTATTGGTCTCTGACATTCTCGGCCAGGAGGCCGTCCGCCATTTGTAGGAGCGGGGTGGGGGGTGGGAGTTTAATCTATTTCAATTGTTATGTGACCTGCGGGAAGGTTCGTTTGTTTGTTTGCAGTGTTTCTGTTTGTTCCTAGCGTTTTACCAAGTGGTTATGTTACCTATGGCATATATAATTCTGTTTGTTCGTAGGATTTTACCCGGTGGTTATATGACCCGTGGTAAGGTTCGTTTGTTTGCAGATTTTCTTTGTTTGTAACCTTATACCCCGTGGCTATGTGACCTATGATAAGGTTCGTTTGTTTTCAGTGCTTCTCTTTGTTTGTAGCTTCTAACCCTGTGGTTATTTAACATGTGGTGAGGTTCATATATTTCTTAAGTGTTTCAGGCTCCCTGTGTGTAACTTTCTAGCCCCTGGTTTTGCGTTTGTCATGTGAATCAAGTTGGCTTTCATCTAGTGCTACTTCAATAGAAAAAAACAAAACAGACACACACATGCACAAATTTGAGAACAAACATATTTAGAAAAACATACGTTTTCGCAGCGTGGTGCTCCCTACTCAGTTTTCCACAATGTGCTTCTGAATATGTATGTTCTGTAATTTGTGTGTGTGTGTGATTTTTTAAGTTTTAAAGGTCGATACTTATCTATCATCATCAAAGTGCTACTTCTCTGTTTCTCAGAGAAAAACAGAAAGTGCAAAAGGGTAACAATGAATAGCATTTTATGAAAAGTAATGGGATTCACTAGAAAAGGGTAACTGAACATCACTTTATGAAACAATAATAATTGGGATTTACTGCAAAAGGGATTAACAGTGAATAGCATTCTATGAAAAGCAATTGGATTTTGTAAGTTAATCAAGCTATTGTCCTTTGCTTCCCATCCACTTGAAAATCACCTGTCATTAAAATTCCATATTACCTTGGCTTCCACTCTCATACTTAAGCCGCCAATCTTGAATATCCAGTTCAAGGTGGTTTATTTATGTGTATAATGTATTTATTATGGATATATACTATGTATGTATATGAGCTTTTGAATATGTTTGTTTTCCAAAAGGGATATTTTGAAGTATCACTAGAAGAGAAGAAACCAGAGTAACATGGCACGCAAACCACGGGGTAGAAAGCTACACACGGGGAGCTTGAAACACTAAATGAATAAATGAACCTTACCACAGGTCACATAACCACGGGGTATGAAGTTATAAGCAAGAGAAACACTACAAACAAAGGAACCTTCCCACATGTCACATAACAACTGTAAATATAGAATTCATTTACAATATATATATATATATATATATATATATATATATATATATATAATATATATATATACGTGTATATATATATATATATATATATATATATATATATACATATATATATATATATATATATATAGATATATACACAAATATATATATATATATATATATATATATATATATATAGTACATATATACGTATATATATATATATATATATATATATATATATATATATATATACATACTATATATACGTGTATATATATATATATATATATATATATATATATATATATATATATATATATATATATTTACCTCTATTTCCCCAATAACTCCATGTGGAACAAAAACAAGGCTCCAAAAAATGTGCACTCAAGGCAACTAACTCACACACTCAAAATATGCCCCATAATCTCCAAATATGTGTCTCCATTTGCAACAGATGGCTGCAAAATAATTGAACTAAACATAGCTTCATACCACTATTGGCAAATATCAAAAATGGCCAAATAAATATATCTCCATATATTATATCTCAAATATAACTCCAAAATAATATATACCTCCAATTATCTCTCCAAAATAATATATCTCAATTATATCTCAATTCTAACTGCAATTCTCCAGAGAATAACTCAATGTTATAGTAAAAACTATAAAAACTCTCTTCATTTAGCATCAACTGCTAAAAAAGGGCAAAAACTCGGCAAATAAAACTGTCTAGAAAATTCTAGAAAAAATCACCCATGTGTCACAAGTCATTATAACAGAATTCCCAACTCACAGTGTCTAAGCAAAGACTTCCCCATATGCACTACGACATAGCCATTAGAAAACTTAACCAAGTTTCTATCTCTCACAAAAGTTGTCACAAATACAAGAAGGGTATTGTGCAAGAAAACTCACAATTTCTGGAACACAAATATCCAGAGAAAAAATGTAGTGCCATTACGTATGCATTCAAAACGTGCAAAAAATTCTCACATATATTCTCTATAGCATCAAATAGCTAAAACACGAACACGTTCCCGAACAATGACTCTAAGTCATGAACCGAGACAATATTCACACTAACTGGAGAGAAAAAACAAATTCAAATTCACCCATGGTAAAAAAAATACTTGTGTCAGCGATGGCTAATTTCCAAAAAAGGAGAAAAGAAAATCAACGGCACTGTTAAGTATCTCCCGTAACTCACTAGATGTCAAGCAATTATCTGCTGAACTCATAAAAAAAAAGAAAAAGAAAAAAAAAATGTGTTGTCTTAGTTCCTCCCATATTCAACAAAAAAAAGGATTTCACCTCCCTTGACAGCATTAAAACGCCCACGTATTAGTATATATAAAAAATCAGTATCAGAAATATCACTATCACAAAATCACCAAAAAAAAATGCTATCATCAAAATCATCAGTATCAGTACAAAAATTATCACCAAAGTTAATGCTTGTCCATTCTCCAAAAATTCAGCACAAAATTCAGCAAATTTCACACAATTCACCAAGATTCAATCATATTCATCAAGATTCAGCAAAACTCATCCCCGTGAATCACTGAAATATTATCCAAAGTTTACAAAAACTCAACAATAATTAACACAAGACTTCTCCATTAATTCATTGTAATATTATCCCTGAATAATTATCTGTAATAATTATTGAATAATATCCCATGAAATATCTCAAATCTCTCGCAAAACAATTCTCCCGTAATGATAATTATACATTTAGGCAAACTCCGTGACACATCTCAAGTACAATAATTATTAATAATAACAATAATAATAACTCTACATAGCAATAATTCTCTTGCAAAAATCTCAAGTAAGGGTGAAATTCAAAATAGCATACAACAGTAATGCTGAATCCTATGACATACAATTTCTCCAGCATACAACACCATGACATAACACCATTGCCACACAACACAGATACAACACCAATCATCGGCATTTCAAAGTAATTTCTCCAACACAATAAAAAAAAAAATAATCTGTGTATCCCCCTTATATTTGTGTCTTTCAAGGCACAAAGAAACATATAACGCATCCCGTGCATGTTAACTACTTTTCCCCTCATTCACAGAAAAGAAAAATCTCTTTTTATTTCCTTTTCACTTCCTCCAAGAGAGAAAAACAAAAAATCTATTTTCTTAAAAAAACTCCTACGGGCATTTCACTTCATCAACTAATCAATCAGCTGATATCTTAGCATTCAATGTCAAGGCCAAATCCATCTCCCAACACAAAGAAAAAAAAAGGAAAAGGGGAAGTTCACCCACACTGAGAAAAAAAAAATTTCTCCCCCCCTGAGAACAACCCCTCAGTCGAGCGGCAGAACAGCCCGAGGCATACCAGCAGTATCCCCCATCTCCCCTTGAACAGTGTCTGAGGACCCCTACCCAAGGTATACCCTAGTGCCCATCCCTGCACTATCTCTCGAGGGAGGCTAGTGGTACCTTCCATGCTACTATCCCCCCGAGGGATGCCCGTACCCTCGCAATGCAAGGCGCCTCTCTGCAGAAATGTGCTGAGCCCGTAAAATTGTGGCCGCTCTGTGTCACTAAGCCAGATATGATTATCCAAGCACAGTTCACATGCATAGAAAAATACACTCCTATGTTTTAAACAAAGACGAATGCATACGTCTATTACAAACACGTGCAAATAAAGAAAACACATCACTATGGGGCAAAGACAAGAAAAATTGTTGACCTCTTGAACCAATCCCATTTCCCTGAAATATTTAAACAAAAACCCACTCCTTCAAAACAATAGTTTAACACTCACCACTCCATAATGGGAAAAAAGAACTCGAAATTCTTCGTAAAAACGCGTAAATCTCGTCGGCACAATACAAACGCGACCGGTGAGATGACCCCTAGCAACACTCACTCATGAACTAGACTGAGTTGCTTGTCTCACGACTCCCACCCTGAAGAATCTCGGTACGGGCAAATTTGATGACCCTAATAGAAATTTTCTTTCCTCGTCCCCCCATCCCACGGACGGATATTTTCTCTACCCTTTTTATCTTCTAACTGGCCAACCATCTCTACATTGGCGCTTCCCAGGCATAGAAAAGCAAGAAAACTTTTATATCCCCTCTTTAAACGTCTGCCACCAGCCACTATAGAACATGGGGGAAGGGAACCCACCCCCAAGTTATTCATAAGGTAAGCGTGGACACGAAACGGAAGGCAGACCCCTATCTCTCTCTCTCTCTACCCTCCCTCCGGCTCTCCCCTCCTCTCTCTCTCTCTCTCTATCTCTCTCTTCTCTCTCTCTCTCTCTCTTCTCTCTCCATTCTAACAGGTAATGAAATGAGAGAGTTGCATCATAACATAACGTTTATTTACAAGAATAACTAAATCAATTAACTAAGTATAATCCAGTCTTACAGACTAACTTAAAAACAACTCATTGTCAAGTCACCCAAAAGTCCACACCTCTCCCTGGGAACTCTTTTGTCCCCCCGAAATCCAGATCCGTCTGTTCAAAGATACAGAACACATCTCGGTAAGTACACACACAAGTTTAAAGACAAAGTTAATAAAATGGAACATCTTACAAGATATCAAACAAGCCATCCCTTTGGCTAAAGTAAAGGTAACACTTACCCATTCCCAACCGGAATATCACTCACTGATAAATAAAAACACTTTGGCATCTGCCATCATGGCTTCGCCTTCCTCCCCCGAATGTCTGTGCAAGTCTTCCCATAGACTTGGCTAGTGATACATTATGAATAGAAGAGGCGCGCACGCACATACGAACACACAGTTCGCTAGCGCCTCGCGGTTCTAGCTGCATCTAGTTTCCCAAATGCACTTTGAGAAGAGTTCATAAACTGTCGTACATTGACTCGACAAACTAAGCATTTTTTATCTCACGCCATCCCTAGAAACTCATTCATCAGCTACTCTCAGGTCGTCACTCCTGCACTGTCCTCCACATTCCATAGGTCACAGAGAACGTACGAACAATATATTATTAATCAAAATCCCTATGTCTTACATATATATATATATATATATATATATATATATATAATATATATATATATATATATATATATATACATACAAATATATGATACCTCAAGTATAAGTACAAACAGAGCAAAAAAATAAAGACTTCATACCTTGAACAAAAGCCTCAAACATGAAAATGTGTCTTCCAATCTTCCAATGACGAAACAAGATCAACGAAGCAGCGGCGTGAGGAAATTCAACACCTATATTTACGAAGAAGACCCTTTGAACAAATATAGGTCACCCTTAAACAAATTTAGGTCGCCTCCGCGAACAGGAGGTATCGAATGGAGTATAAAGTTATCGGATGCTGATGATTTTCTAAGAAGACGGGCGTTATCGAGAGCGGGAATATTTACCAGGATCAGCGGGAGAGGATTAAATGCAAGACGATGTCAACATCCTTCCTTCCAGATGTTATGTAACTGAATTGCTTGCATTATTATTATTATTATTATTATTATTATTATTATTATTATTATTATTATTATTATTATATTATTATTAGAGTAACTAATCCGCAGTTACGTACACAAGAAAATGTTTAATATATTTTTTTTTGATTGTACAGACAAACAAAATTGAATCTGTTTCTTCAGACCCATGCTACTCTGAGTATTTTAATAATAATAATAATTATTATAATAATAATAATAATAAAATAATAATATAATAATATAATAATAATAATAATAATAATAATATAATAATAATAAATAAATTTATTATTAATAATATTATTATTTTATTTATTTATTTTTTTTGCTCTATCACAGTCCTCCAATTCGACTGTGTGGTATTTGTAGTGTGGGGTTCCGGGTTGCATCCTGCCTCCTTAGGAGGCCATCACTTTTCTTACTATGTGTGCCGTTTCTAGGATCACACTCTTCTGCATGAGTCCTGGAGCTACTTCAGCGTCTACTTTTTCTAGATTTCTTTTCAGGGATCTTGGGATCGTGCCTAGTGCTCCTATGATTATGGTACGATTTCCACTGGCATATCCCATATTCTTCTTATTTTCTATTTTCAGATCTTGATACTTATCCATTTTTTCCTCTCTTTCTCTTCAACTCTGGTGTCCCATGGTATTGCGACATCAATGAGTGATACTTTCTTCTTGACTTTGTCAATCAACGTCACGTCTGGTCTATTTGCACGTATCACCCTATCCGTTCTATTACCATAGTCCCAGAGGATCTTTGCCTGATCGTTTTCTATCACTCCCTCTGGTTGGTGCTCGTACCACTTATTACTGCAAGGTAGCTGATGTTTCTTGCACAGGCTCCAGTGGAGGGCTTTTGCCACTGAATCATGCCTCTTTTTGTACTGGTTCTGCGCAAGTGCCGGGCATCCGCTTGCTATGTGGTTTATGGTTTCATTTTTCGTATTGCACTTCCTACATATGGGAGAGATGTTATTTCCGTCTATCGTTCTTTGAATATATCTGGTTCTTAGGGCCTGATCTTGTGCCGCTGTTGTCATTCCTTCAGTTTCCTTCTTTAGCTCTCCCCTCTGTAGCCATTGCCATGTGTCATCGCTGGCTAGTTCTTTAGTCTGTCTCATGTCTGGCTCCATCTATTGTCTAATCTTTTCTACCCATTCCGTCCTCTCTGTTACTTCGTCGGTGTTTCTTCGTGTGTCGTTGTTTGATACCTCATCATCCCTGTCGTCTTCTGTGGCATCGTCTCTCAGTTCGTCTTCGTGTAATTCGTTGTCGTGTGACATTTCTCTTTCTGTTGGGGATAGCCAGTTCTTTTTCTTCATGTTCCTTACTTGTGCTCTGCCAGCCTCTGCTCGTTTGAGGGGTGTTATTCCTCGCATTCCAGATGTTGCACCAAAACCTTCTTCTAGATATCCTTCTCCGTCGGGTTGCTTCCTGATGTAAGCATCTCCATATTTCCCTTATTTTCTTTTCTTCTCTTTGTCCATGTTTCTTCCTTTTTGCTTCGGTAGCTCCAATCTCAGGCTGTTGATTACTGTCGTTGTGGTGGTCAGTTGCTGGATGACGACCTCCAAGTACCTGACTGTCTTCCCCTTCAATTGGGTTGAATACCTGGTTGCCGGACGAAGCTCCTCTGTTGCCAGAGGTTCCATTTACGTCGTTGTCGTTTATTCCTTCATTTCTTTCCAGAAGAGAGCTGGCTACAAAGGATAAGAATTGCTTAGGCAAAGAACAGGCAACAAAGCGATCAATTCTGAAGCTGACAATGTCGGGAGATCAAAAGCCTTCTACTGCGTTGTCCGTGAGTGAATGAAGAGAAGATGAGAGGAAGAGATGAAAGGAAACCGGTTTCTGGATAATGGACTAAGCCTCTGATAAGTAACATCTTTGATAGAGATTTTGCGGAGACATTTAATTTTAACATTTGTGGAGATTATGCCACATCAGATATTGTCTTTCCAAGATTAATTTGTTCCACTTTCTAATTTTTTTAATAAGTGAGATCTCTTATTTCTGTATTTCCCTTTACCCGCTCTTATTTCTTCCCAATGAACACCATATTCTTTGACGAGTTTGATAATAATAATAATAATAATAATAATAATAATAATAATAATTTTTATTTAAGTGTTGATGTGAAGTTAGTCAATTTGATGAATTCCTATAATTCCTTACTGCCCACTTGCTTATATTAAAAATCATACAGACGTTTCATTTTTTCTCCCTTGTTCAATGAATCAGTCAAGTAAATATAGGGCAGGCCAAGTAACGTCCTCAATGTTCAAGTAGAAGGAGAAGGAGAGAGCGAGAGAGAGAGTAGAGAGAGAGAGAGAGAGAGAGAGACCTTAGACCTTACCTTACCTTACAGACCTTACAGTTCGTTCGGGTTGCCCCAGGTCCCTCAGTGTGAGGCGCCTCTAATGTCTACCAGAGAGTTGCTAGTACATCTTCCGGTATATTTTGCATCTTCCAATCTTGGATGGTCTGGGATGCAGTTTAGATATTTGTCGAGCTTATTCTTAAACACATCTACGCTCACTCCTGATATATTCCTCAGATGAGCTGGCAACGCATTGAATAGACGCTGCATTATCGATGCTGGTGCGTAGTGGATTAATGTCCTGTGTGCTTTCCTTATTTTTCCTGGTATAGTTTTGGGCACTATTAATCTACCTCTGCTTGCTCTTTCTGATATTTTTAGTTCCATGATATTTTCTGTTATTCCTTCTATCTGTTTCCATGCCTGAATTATCATGTAGCGTTCTCTTCTCCTTTCTAGACTATATAATTTTAAGGATTGTAGTCTTTCCCAGTAGTCTAGGTCCTTAACTTCTTCTATTCTAGCTGTAAAGGACCTTTGTACACTCTCTATTTGTGCAATATCCTTTTGATAGTGTGGGTACCATATCATATTGCAATATTCAAGTGGACTACGAACATATGTTTTATAAAGCATAATCAATGTGGTTCAGCTTTTCTTGTTTTGAAGTGCCGTAACAACATTCCCATTTTTGCTTTACATTTTGCCAACAGAATTGCTATTTGATCATTGCATAACATGTCCTATTCATCATCACACCAAGGTCTTTAACTGCTTTCCTTATTTGTGATTGTCTCATTATTAGGTCCCCTATATGCATATAGCTTTCCTTCTCTGTCTCCATAATTTATTGATTCAAATTTATCAGAGTTAAATACCATCCTATTTACCTCTGCCCAATCATATACTTTGTTAAGGTCTCTTTGTAGAGGCGTTCCTATCTTCATCACAAGTAATTTCTCTACTTATTCTTGTGTCATCAGCGAAACTACTCACTACCGAATCGTTAACATTACTGTCTATGTCTTCAATCATAATAACAAACAATATTGCAGCTAGCACCGTACCTTGTGGCACACCGGATATTACCTTTGGTTTCATCCGATTTCTCATCGTTTGCAATAACTATCTGTTTTCTGTTGTGTAAAAATTCTTTTAACCATCTTCCTACTGGTATCTACGATATTGTGTTTTCTAATTTTCTTTGCTAATATATTATGGTCTACTTTGTCAAAGGCTTTTGCAAAGTCTAGATAAACCACATCTGTTTATTCCGCTTTTCATATTTTGAATATGTTCTCACGGTGGACTAACAGTTGGGTTTGTGTACTTTTTCCGGGTACGAAACCGTGTTGTCCTATATTAAAACAAATTATTTTTTTATTAAATGTTTCATAATATTTTTCTTCATTACCCTTTCATACACTTTCATAATATGTGATGTTAGACTCACAGGGCCTATAATTATTTGCCTCTAGTCCTTGATCCACTTTTGAAAGTAGGGGTGATATATGCTAATTGTGCTCATCATAAATCTTGCCTGTATCTACACTTTGTCTTAATAATATTGCAAGTGGCTTTGCGATAGAATGAACTACTTTCTTTAACAAAATAGCAGGGACTCCATCCGGCCCTGCAGCAGCTCCATTTTTAATTTCATTAATTGCCTGCACAATATCAGCTTCATTAATTTCTATGTCAGCTAAATATTCACTATTTTCTTCCCTTACTTCTATATCATTATCTTCATTATCTATTCTAGGGGTGAATTCTCTCTTATAGCGTTCTGCCAGTATGTTGCCAAATTTTCCTTTTTTTCATTCGTTAATCTCCCTTCAATTCTCAGAGGGCCTATTTCTATTCTTCTTTTTATTCATCTTCTTCGCATATGAGTATAATAGTTTGGGGGTTTTTGCTTGATATTTAATAGGGTTTTTTCTTCCAAGTCCCGTTTTTCATTTTCTTTTGATTGTATAATCTTTTGTTCTGCATTTTCTATCTTACTTTTTAGTTCCTATAACTTTCCATGCATTTTTTTCTTTTGCAAGACCTTTTTTCCACTTTCTGATTTTCTGGAACAAGATCCTTCTGTCTCTTGGTATGCATGAATGATGTTTACTTTTCTTCTTCGGTATATATTTTTCCACTATTTTCTCCAATATTTTATATAATATATCCGTATTTCCACCTTATGTCATCACTTACGAAAATGTTATCCCAATCTTTGTTTAATTCTTCATTAATTTCTGACCATTTTATTTTTATTTTTACTGTAGAAGTTGTATTTTCCATATCCTTCCCACTTTTTCATTTCTTGCTTATCTCTATTTTTCACTTGCTTTGGAATGAACTGTTAATTCTATGACATTATGGTCTGAAATACTCGCATTATAAACTATTTATTTCTTTAACATAATTCATCTCGTTCACAAATACTAGGTCTAAAGTATTTTCCTTTCTTGTTGGCAGGTGATTTATTTGTTGAAAGGTTTGTATTCTAGTAGCATATCTAATAGCTTTTCAAATTGCCTCTTATCTTCTGCACTACTATTACTCTCTTTTTTATATGTATAAGTACAACCACAATCTCCTATTCGTTCTTTCCATTCTACGAAAGGAAATATTGAAGTCACCAGATAGGAGAATAGTCCAGTCCTTGTGATTTCTACATATATCATCCAATTTTTCAATTATTAAGTCAAACTCTTTAATATTAGGAGGTCTATATATTACTATGTTCATCAATTTTTCAGATTCAAATTCTACCGCTATTAGTTCACATCTGAGTTACTATATTTTTCATATATTTTCCTTGTTTTTTGTCTTTCCCATATATGCGGTTCCCCTTGATCCTATTTTTTCTATCTGATCTATAAGTTTGGAACCCTTTTATTTGATCATCATTCCCAGTCTCTTGGGAATACCAGGTTTTCACTTATATTCATTATATCTATTTTCTTTTCATTTTGGGTTAGTTCTTCTAAGTACTCTATTTTTCTTTTTCTTTTGAGTTACTCGTAACTAAACCCTGCGCATCATCACTATGATGGTTTGCGTGTTTCTCCTTCATTTAATACTGGTAGTAATAAGGATTTTCCCATGTCTCTTTCTGTTCTGGTATGTTGTTCTTTTTTTCATTTCCAGAAATTCTGACATTAAAAAATCCAACTTTTCCATAATATTTGATCTTCCTTCATCATAATTATTCATTTTGTTTCTGAAATCTGCAATTTTTCTCCAATTTTCTTTCGTTTCTGCAATATCCTCTTGCATAATAAATACAGTTATTATCTCTTGAGTAGAATTTCGGAGCGATGCTTTGAAATTTTTGCTGACACCTCTGCATATCTCATTGGTGGTTTGCTTTTCTCTTTTACCTGATATTCTTGATTTCTCTCTTTATTTGTTTCTTTCTTATTTTGGATTTTATTACTTGGTTGGTTATTTATTTGATTATGATTCATGGCTACAGGGTGCATATATTTGCATTTTTTGTCGAACTTACATCCTTTTCCTTCTTTTAGGTTTTTACATATTTTTGGATGCAGATCTCTGCAATCATCCCATATCCATCTAAGTATGCACATTTACCATATATTTCATAGTTTTGACATATCTTAGGATGTTTGTAGTAACATCTTTCTCCAAATCTGCAATTCCCTCTTTTCAAAAGGTTGCAGATTTTGTCTTTCTTGTCTATTTTTTCCTCTTTCCCGTCATTGTGTAGATCTGGGTAGAGCCTCTTCGGGATTTGCTTTTCTGTTGTCATATCGTAATTTATTTCTTCGTAGGTATGCTGCTTTATTGCCTCATATGTAGTATCAATGAGTATCTCTGCATCCATACTTTTATCTTGTTCTTTTCTTTGTTTTTCCTTTATTTTTTTCTGTCATTTCATTTTTGTTTACTTCTCTTCCGTTTTCTTCTTTTTTTCCTTCTTTTCTTTTCTTCTTCTTCTTCGTCTTCTTCCTCTTCCTCTTCTTCTTCATCCTCAACTATTTGTACATGCAATCTTGATTTAATAACATTGTCTATCCATGATAGACATGTTGAACAAAAAATTCTTGTATCTTTTCTCAAATCTTGTATTACCTCAGCACACTGTGGATGGGTTGGAATGTTGCATGCAGCAAACGTTTTCTGATTAGGTTTTGTGGATTGACTATGCTATACCAACCTTACACAGTTTGCATGCTTTTGGCATTCTTTTTCCTAATGCCCATCAATTAGGATATTCACAAGATTCACCTTATTCATTTTCTTTGTCGGAATATGTTGGTTTATGTATATTTTCTTTATGAGTCTCTTGACCACTTGGATTTTATTTGGAACTTCTTCAATTATTTTCAAGATGTTTTCATTAGATTTGTTCCAGTTTGAAGGATTATATCCTTCTAATATATCTATGAATGCTTTT
>NC_087206.1:7571769-7574269 GCF_015104395.2 Macrobrachium nipponense
AATGAGATATGCAGAGGTGTCAGCAAAAAATTTCAAAGCATCAGCTCCGAAATTATACCCAAGAGATAAATAACTGTATTTATTATGCAAGAGGATATTGCAGAAACGGAGAAAATTGCAGATTCAGACACAAAATGAATAATTATGATGAAGGAAGATCAAATATTATGGAAAAGTTGGATTTTTTAATGTCAGAATTTCTGGAAATGAAAAAAAGAACAACATACAGAACAGGAAAGAGACATGGGAAATCCTTATTACTACCAGTATTAAATGAAGGAGAAAACACGCAAACCATCATAGTGATGAATGCGCAGGGTTTAGTTACGAGTAACTCAAAAAGAAAAATAGAGTACTTAGAAGAACTAACCAAAATGAAAAGAAAATAGATATAATGAATATAAGTGAAACCTGGTATTCCCAAGAGACTGGGAATGATGATCAAATAAAAGGGTTCCAAACTTATAGATCAGAATAAAAAAAATAGGAATCAAGGGGAACCGCAATATATGGGAAAGACAAAAAACAAGGAAAAATATATGAGAAATATAGTAACTCAGAATGTGAACTAATAGCGGTAGAATTTGAATCTGAAAAATTGATGAACATAGTAATATATAGACCTCCTAATACTAAAGAGTTTGACTTAATAATTGAAAAATTGGATGATATATGTAGAAATCACAAGGACTGGACTATTCTCCTATCTGGTGACTTCAACTTTCCTTTCGTAGAATGGACAAGAACGAATAGGAGATTGTGGTTGTACTCGTACATATAAAAAAGAGAGTAATAGTAGTGCAGAAGATAAGAGGCAATTTGAAAAGCTATTAGATATGCTACTAGAATACAACATTCAACAAATAAATCACCTGCCAACAAGAAAGGAAAATACTTTAGACCTAGTATTTGTGAACGAGATGAATTATGTTAAAGAAATAATAGTTTATAATGCGAATATTTCAGACCATAATGTCATAGAATTAACAGTTCATTCCAAAGCAAGTGAAAATAGAGATAAGCAAGAAATGAAAAAGTGGGAAGGATATGGAAAATACAACTTCTACAGTAAAAATATAAAATGGTCAGAAATTAATGAAGAATTAAACAAAGATTGGGATAACATTTTCGTAAGTGATGACATAAGGGTAAATACGGAGATATTATATAAAATATTGGAGAAAATAAAAGTGGAAAAATATAATACCGAAGAAGAAAAGTAAACATCATTCATGCATACCAAGAGACAGAAGGATCTTGTTCCAGAAAATCAGAAAGTGGAAAAAAGGTCTTGCAAAAGAAAAAAATGCATGGAAAGTTATAGAACTAAAAAGTAAGATAGAAAATGCAGAACAAAGATTATACAATCAAAAGAAAATGAAAAACGGGACTTGGAAGAAAAAACCCTATTAAATATCAAGCAAAACCCCAAACTATTATACGCATATGCGAAGAAGATGAATAAAAGAAGAATAGAAATATGGCCCTCTGAGAATTGAAGGGAGATTAACGAAATGAAAAAAAAGGAAATTTGCAACATACTGGCAGAACGATATAAGAGAGAATTCACCCTAGAATAGATAATGAAGATAATGATATAGAAGTAAGGGATGAAAATAGTGAATATTTAGCTGACATAGATATTAATGAAGCTGATATTGTGCAGGCTATTAATGAAATTAAAAATGGAGCTGCTGCAGGGCCTGATGGAATTCGCTATTTTGTTAAAGAAAGTAGTTCATTCTATCGCAAAGCCACTTGCCAATATTATTAAGACAAAGTGTAGATACAGGCAAGATTTATGATGAGCACAAATTAGCATATATTACCCCTACTTTCAAAAGTGGATCAAGACTAGAGGCAAGTAATTATAGGCCTGTGAGTCTAACATCACATATTATGAAAGTGTATGAAAGGGTAATGAAGAAAAATATTATGAAACATTTAATAAAAAATAAAAAAATAATTTGTTTAATAAAGGACAACATGGTTTCGTACCCGGAAAAAGTACACAAACCCAACTGTTAGTCCACCGTGAGAACATATTCAAAAATATGAAAAGCGGAAATGAAACAGATGTGGTTTATTAGACTTTGCAAAAGCTTTTGATAAAGTAGACCATAATATATTAGCGAAGAAAATTAGAAAACACAATATCGTGGATAAAGTAGGAAGATGGTTAAAAGAATTTTTACACAACAGAAAACAGATAGTTATTGCAAACGATGAGAAATCGGATGAAGTCAAGGTAATATCCGGTGTGCCGCAAGGTACGGTGTTAGCTGCAATACTGTTTGTTATTATGATTGAAGACATAGACAATAATGTGAAGGATTCGGTAGTGAGTAGTTTCGCAGATGACACAAGAATAAGTAGAGAAATTACTTGTGACGAAGATAGGAACGCTCTACAAAGAGACCTTAACAAAGTATATGATTGGGCAGAGGTAAATAGGATGGTATTTAACTCTGATAAATTTGAATCAATAAATTATGGAGAC
>NC_087206.1:7579269-7589269 GCF_015104395.2 Macrobrachium nipponense
AGACCACGGGGTAAACAGCTACGAACAAACAAGAGCCATACCACACGGTCACTTAACTACGTGTAAAAAGCTATACACAAGCAGAAACACTGTAAATACAATTAAGAGCCATACCACAGGTCACATGACCACGGGGTAAAAAAGCCACGAACAAACAGAACCATTTCACAGGTCATATAACCACGGGGTAAAAAGGCCAAGAACGAACAGAAACACAGCAAATAAACAAACCTTCCCACGGGTCACATAACAAATGAAATATATTAAAATCCCGCCCACTGCCACAGATGGCGAACGGTCTCCTGGCCGAGAATGTCAGAGACCAATATTATAACTGCCTACAATTTACAGACGGTAGCTGACATGGGTCCTTAAAAAATAACTACGAATCCCCCTGGAGAATTGACCCAGTTATTTACAAAGCGCGGTATTCATAGATTTCCAAGGCGGTTGGAAGGTTACCATAAAATATCAGGCGTGCTCTCGTTTCTTGCGAGCACGCGCGTCTTATTTTTTATTGCTTATTCTGCATCCAGAACACACGGTGCTGCAACAGTTCCCTCCAGCGAAAAATATTAGAGTAGAAAAAATAATGCATATATAGATTTTTTGTTCGACGTTCTCCTTGGTGAAATAGAATACAATGGTGTGTTGATAATATGTCGAAGAGGTAGGACATAATGCCGCAAATGATTCGGGCATTTTACGAAGGTGGTGTGTGACTATATATATATATATATAATATATATATATATATATATATATATATATATATATACAACATATATATACATATATATATAGTATATATATAATCAGATGCGTATAAGACATATATTATATATGTATATATATAGTATAGTATATATATATATATACATATATAATATATATGTATATATATATGTATATATATATATGTATGTATATATATATATATATATATATATATATATATATATATATCTATATAATATATATATATCATCCTTGTGAATCACCGAATCTTTTACAGCGTTATTTTTGCACCTTTGTATTTCACCGTGACAGATGTTTTAAAAAAAAGAAAGAAAAAAAAAACTCGGTCCGTTTTTACTCGTCGTAATATTCCATAAAAATAAATTGTTGCAACACCGTGAGTTCTGGATGGTGAATAATAATAAAAAAAAAAATAAAAAAAAAATAAAAAAAAAATGTCTGCGCGCGCTCGCAAGAAACGAGAGCACACTGATACTTTTTGTTAACCTTCCGAGTGCCTTGGAAAATCTATGAATACCTCGCAATGGAAATAAGTGGGTCAATTCCCCGGGGGATCCGTAGTTATTTTTTAAGGACATATCAGTAAACGTCTGTATAAATGGTAGTGCTCTTGTATTGGTCTCTGACATTCTCGGCCAGGAGGCCGTCCGCCATTTGTAGGAGCGGGGTGGGGGGTGGGAGTTTAATCTATTTCAATTGTTATGTGACCTGCGGGAAGGTTCGTTTGTTTGTTTGCAGTGTTTCTGTTTGTTCCTAGCGTTTTACCAAGTGGTTATGTTACCTATAGCATATATAGTTCTGTTTGTTCGTAGGATTTTACCCCGTGGTTATGAGACCCGTGGTAAGGTTCGTTTGTTTGTAGTGGTTTCTGTTTGTTCATAGCATTTTACCCAGTGGTTATATGAACCGTGGTGAGGTTCGATTGTTTGCAGTGGTTTCTGTTTGCTCATAGGATTTTACCCCGTGGTTATGTGACCCGTTGTAAGGTTCGTTTGTTTGCAGATTTTCTTTGTTTGTAACCTTATACCCCGTGGCTATGTGACCTATGATAACGTTCGTTTGTTTGTAGCTTTTGTTAAGGTTCGTTTGTATTCAGGTGCTTCTCTTGTAGCTTCTAACCCTGTGGTTATTTAACATGTGGTGAGGTTCATTTATTTCTTAAGTGTTTCAGGCTCCCTGTGTGTAACTTTCTAGCCCGTGGTTCTGCGTGTCATGTGAATCAAGTTGGCTTTCATCTAGTGCTACTTCAATAGAAAAAAAACAGACACACACATGCACAAATTTGAGAACAAACATATTCAGAAAAACATACGTTTTCGCAGCGTGGTGCTCCCTACTCAGTTTTCCACAATGTGCTTCTGAATATGCATGTTCTGTAATGTGTGTGTGTGTGTGTGTGTGATTTTTTAAGTTTCAAAGGTCGATACTGATCTATTATCATCAAAGTGCTACTTCTCTGTTTCTCAGAGAAAAACAGAAAGTGCAAAATGGGTAAACAATGAATAAAGCCATTTTATGAAAATGAAAAAAAAAAAACCAATGGGATTCACTAGAAAAGGGTAACTGAACATCACTTTATGAAATGTAATGGGATTTAATGCAAAAGGGTAACAGTGAATAGCATTCTATGAAAAGCAATTGGATTTTGTAAGTTAATCTAGCTATTGTCCTTTGCTTCCCATCCACTTGAAAATCACCTGTCATTAAAATTCCATATTACCTTGGCTTCCACTCTCATACTTAAGCTGCCAATCTTGAATATCCAGTTCAAGGTGGTGTATTTATGTGTATAATGTATTTATTATGGATATATATTATGTATGTATATGAGCTTTTGAATATGTTTGTTTTCCAAAAGTGATATTTTGAAGTATCACTAGAAGAGAAGAAACCAGAGTAACATGGCACGCAAACCACGGGGTAGAAAGCTACACACGGGGAGCCTGAAACACTGAATGAATAAATTAACCTTACCACAGGTCACATAACCACGGGGTATGAAGTTACAGGCAAGAGAGACACTGCAAACAAAGGAACGTTCCCACATGCCACATAACAACTGTAAATATAGAATTACCTGTATTATATATATATATATATATATACATATTGTGTAATTATATATATATATATATATATATGTATATATATATATATATATATATATCTTGCCTATATGGACGCTTGAATTATTTCTAAAAAAACTGCAATTCACGTTCGAAAGTGCTAAAAAAATCGTGTGTACGTATATATATGTATGTATGTATGTATGTATATATATATATATATATATATATATATATATATATATATAATACCTAAAGCAGAAGTACAAACAAAACAAAAAATAAGACTTCATACCCTGGACAAAAGCCTCAAACATGAAAATGTGTCTTCCAATGACGAAACAAGATCAACGAAGCGGCGGCGCAAGGAAATTCAACCCCTTCATTTACGAAGAAGACCCTTTGAACAAATATAGGTCACCCTTAAACAAATTTAGGTCGCCTCCGCGAACAGGAGGTATCGAATGGAGTATAAAGTTATCGGTTGCTGATGATATTCTAAGAAGGACATGCGCGTTATCCAGAGCGGGAATATTACCAGGATCAGCGGGAGAGGATTAAATGCAAGACGATGTCAACATCCTTCCTTCCAGATGTATGTAAGTGAATTGCTTGTATTATTATTATTATTTTTTTTTTTCTTTTTTTTTTTTTTGTTGTTGCTCTATCACAGTCCTCCAATTCGACTGGGTGGTATTTATAGTGTGGGGTTCCGGGTTGCATCTTGCCTCCTTAGGAGTCCATCACTTTTCTTACTATGTGCGCCGTTTCTATGATCACACTTTCTGCATGAGTCCTGGAGCTACTTCAGCGTCTAGTTTTTCTAGATTCATTTTCAGGGATCTTGGGATCGTGCCTAGTGCTCCTATGATTATGGGTACGATTTCCACTGGCATATCCCATATCCTTCTTATTTCTATTTTCAGATCTTGATACTTATCCATTTTTTCCCTCTCTTTCTCTTCAACTCTGGTGTCCCATGGTATTGCGACATCAATGAGTGATACTTTCTTCTTGATTTTGTCAATCAACGTCACGTCTGGTCTATTTTGCAGTATCACCCTATCTGTTCTAATACCATAGTCCCAGAGGATCTTTGCCTGATCGCTTTCTATCACTCCCTCTGGTTGGTGCTCGTACCACTTATTACTGCAAGGTAGCTGATGTTTCTTGCACAGGCTCCAGTGGAGGGCTTTTGCCACTGAATCATGCCTCTTTTTGTACTGGTTCTGTGCAAGTGCCGGGCATTCGCTTGCTATGTGGTTTATGGTTTCATTTTTCGTATTGCACTTCCTACATATGGGAGAGATGTTATTTCCGTCTATCGTTTTCTTTTGAACTATATCTGGTTCTTAGGGCCTGATCTTGTGCGCTGTTATCATTCCTTCAGTTTCCTTCTTTAGCTCTCCCCTCTGTAGCCATTGCCATGTGTCATCGCTGGCTAGTTCTTTAGTCTGTCTCATGTCTGGCTCCATCTATTGTCTAATCTTTTCTACCCATTCCGTCCTCTCTGTTACTTCGTCGGTGTTTCTTCGTGTGTCGTTGTTTGATACCTCATCATCCCTGTCGTCTTCTGTGGCATCGTCTCTCAGTTCGTCTTCGTGTAATTCGTTGTCGTGTGACATTTCCCTCTCCAGTTCTTCTCTTTCTGTTAGGGGAGAGCCAGTTCTTCTTCTTCATGTTCCTTACTTGCTCTGCAGCCTCTGCTCTGTTTGGGGAGTGTTATTCCTCGCATTCCAGATGTTGACCAACCTTCTTCTATATCCTCTCTCCGTCGGGTTGCTTCTGATGTAGCATCTCCATATTTCCTTATTTTCTTCTCTTGTCCATTTCTTCCTTTTTGCTTCAGTAGCTCCAATCTTAGGCTGTTAATTACTGTCGTTGTGGTGGTCAGTTGCTGGATGACGACCTCCAAGTACCTGACCGTCTTCCCCTTCAATTGGGTTGAATACCTGGTTGCCGGACGAAGCTCCTCTGTTGCCAGAGGTTCCATTTACGTCGTTGTCGTTTATTCCTTCATTTCTTTCCAGAAGAGAGCTGGCTACAAAGGATAAGAATTGGTTAGGCAATGAACAGGCAGCAAAGGGATTCAATTCTGAAGCTGACATTGTCGGAGATCGAAAAGCTTCTTCTACTGCGTTGTCCGTGAGTGAATGAAGAAAAGATGAGGAAGAGATGAAAGGAAACCGGTATCTGGATAATGGACTAAGCCTCTGATAAGTAACATCTTTGATAGAGATTTTGCGGAGACATTCAATTTTAACATTTGTGGAGATTATGCCACATCAGATATTGTCTTTCCAAGATTAATTTGTTCCACTTTCTAATTTTTTTAATAAGTGAGATCTCTTATTTCTTTATTTCCCTTTACCCGCTCTTACTTCTTCCCAATGAACACCATATTCTTTGGCGAGTTTGAATAATAATAATAATAATAATAATAATAATATAATAATAATAATAATAATAATAATAATAATAATAATTTTCATTTGAGTGTTGATATGAAGTTAGTCAATTTAATGAATTCCTATAATTCGATTTGATGAATTCCTATAATTCCTTACTGCCCACTTGCTTATATTCTGAATCATACAGACGTTTCATTTTTTCTCCCTTGTTCAATGAATCAGTCAAGTAAATATAGGGCAGGCCAAGTAACGTCCTCAATGTCACGAAGAGAGAGAGAGAGAGAGAGAGAGAGAGAGAGAGAGAGAGAGAGAGAGAGAGAGATCGTGTCCTACTAAGTGCAAGGAGATGATGATTACATTACATATTCGGTGGAAATTTCAACAACCGAAAGGTAAAATGAAAACTAGAAAACACATTCCCTTGATGGATGTTAAGAGGTTGTTATGTATCTAAGACCTCATTGCTGGACAGACCAGAAAATTATGAGATAACTTAATAAAAACAAAAAAAAAAAAACTCAGGTAATCAGGATTCGCAATAAAATTATTGTCCTCTACGACAGAAGGACCTTTAATGAGATATCCAGCAATTGTGAAACTCTCCTTTTCCGATAACAAGAAGTTTGGTCTCCGTAGTGGAGTAGTGCCATCAGTTCACCTCATGTGGTGCATTGTAGGCATTACTGAGGTTCTTTGCAGCGTGCCTTTGGCCCCAAACTCCACACTTTCGTTCCCTTTACTCTACCTCCTTTCATATTCTGGTTTCTTCTTTTTCCATCGTTACTCTCCACCTTCTTCTAACACTTGATTCATAGTGCAACACCTTTGAGGTTTTCCTTCCGTTCCACCTTTCAAGCCTTTTACGGTCAATTTCTGTTTCAGCGCTGAATGACCTCGTAGGTCCCAGTGCTTGGCATTTGACCTAAATTCCCTATTCAGTTAGTTTAATCAACAAAGTCAGGTAATCTGGACTCGCATAAAACTATTGGCCCATAAAAAAATAAATAAAAAAATAAAAACTGGCAGAGGAGGTCAGAAGTCCATGACATAAATACTATGCACGTTGGTCTGCTTCCCACACGAAAGTGAACCTCGGAATCTTGAGGCAGCCATTCCTGAAATGGAGATTAACACCGGGTCCCTCACAGAGGAGGGACTGGATTGAATTAAAATGTTCAGCTGGAAACTACAAATCCGTCAAATGCAGATCTGTCAGTTATTTTTTGTTTATTTTACTGCCACCGCGGGCTGTCTCAATAACGTAGGTTTTACATATTTCTTCCATAACTTTGATGGCAGAGAGAGAGAGAGAGCGAATACGCATTTTGCTGTTCTGAGCGCTGAGGGAGAGAGAGGAATTATACATGTTTCCATTCCAGTGCATAAAGAGAGAATACACATTTTGCTGTACTGGGCGCAAAGGGGGAGAGAGAAAGTGTACATGATTTTATGCCGAGTGCATAGAGAGAGAGAGAGAGAGAGAGAGAGAGAGAGAGAGAGAGAGAGGAAATATAAACGTATATTTCAATTTAAATATGAAATACTGTAACATTAAAGAAAAATAAAGTAAATTCTTGACAAATAGTAAAAATTAGACCGAACAATTATTGTTAATTATGAAGAGACAAATTACAGTGTAACTCTAAAAAGCCAACCACTAAAAAAATACACACACACACACACACACATATATTATATATAGATATATATATATATATATATATATATATATATATTTAGATATTATATCATTATATACGAAGATACAAATCATTTCATAATTCTAAACCTACCACTCAAACATGTG
Organism: Macrobrachium nipponense; assembly: GCF_015104395.2. NCBI lineage: Eukaryota > Metazoa > Arthropoda > Malacostraca > Decapoda > Palaemonidae > Macrobrachium > Macrobrachium nipponense. The sequence continues at coordinate 7,586,313 of NC_087206.1, forward strand.
GAACTGTTAACACAAGTGGCGGGGAAACAAAGGCAAATTCCTTACATTCCTATTCCAATCCCTTCGATTCTTGGTCTCTATTCCCGACTGTTTCAATCAAGGAGAAAGCCGGAACTATGTTTCTGTTTACTCGACCTCCTGCAGTACTTTCTAAGGAAAGTTATAAGCAAAGGTCATGGAGTATGATTCCGAGTCCCTCCGTGAAATAGGAAAAGCCAAGATTCCCAAAAAGGAATTTCCATTTGTTTTAATGGAAATTCTTTGCTGTAAGAAATTCCTACTTGTGGATTCCAATTCGATCCGAGCGTGAAAGATTGTTAGCGAAAAAATCATTAAATCAAAAATATAATATAGAGAAATGTTTAATCAAAATTTTAAAAATGTTAAGGAATTGTAAATGAAAGACTAACACAATTCCTAAGTCTTAAAAAATGATGTTAATTTTCGATATACATATATATATATATATATATATATATATATATATATATATATATATATATATATATATATATATATATATTCAATGTATACATACATACATACACACATACACGCACGCGCGCGACACACACACACGCACACACACATATATATAAATATATATATATATATATATATATATATATATATATATATATATTTAGTTTTTAAATCCAATTTCCGGAGCAACAGCTCGAAGAACAATCCAAGGCGGGTCAGGGAAAGGCACTATCTATATGCATTTTATTAAAATATATGCCGACGTTTCACAACTCCACATAGTTGCATTTTCTAGACTGCAAATAAGCGAACATGGCAATCAATAAACTAATAAGATCCGAATTACATATTATAATTAAATTAAAACATTCAGAATATAATTGATAAAACATTTACTTAAAGAACAAGCAAATGGCTGGTGACAACCTACCCAGAAGGAAGTTAAAAACACACTACTGTACTCGAGAGAGAGAGAGAGAGAGAGAGAGAGAGAGAGAGAGAGAGAGAGAGAGAGAGAGAGAAAAACAATAACAAACATACAGACAGAGAAAAACAGCTCAACAAGACCATCAGGCAATAAACAATTGTGTGGATGACGTTTGGGAGTTTAACGGTGGTACGGTCAATTTGATAATAATGGATTCCAGTATTAAGTCGTTTTCTTTTTGTACCTGTCCTACTATTGAAAAATCTTTATTGTCTATATAGGTTTTACATATTTTAGAATGGTTTTTAATATTAGATTGTTCAGGGCTAGACAATCTGCTCCCAGTTCTGAAGCTGACCCCTCTGTGAGCATCAATGCGCACTCGCAACAGCCTCTTTGTACATCCGACATAGATCCCGACCTGACTACTCTGGGGCACTTGTACTTATATATAACGTTGGAATGTAAATCAAAGAACTGAGATTGGTCTTTTGAACTTGAAGAGAGAGCCAACGTTCTTTCGGGGATTCTTTGGAATGAGTCTTTTCAGGTTGGGAGGGCCGGTAATTCCCATTTTTGAATGATGGTTTAGAAATTTCTTCCTGAAAGTGTCATCTTGGGGTATATAGGGGAACCGCCCGCGTACAAAATTCAGTTTAAGGGGGACAGTGTGATATAGGAGGAGGTGGCGTCACTTTCTTAGTTCAACATGGCTATGTTTAAAACTGTTCGAAGAGTAGTTTTGATGGAAAACAGTTGTTCCTGAAATAGTTTGAAAGAGTTGTTATTTCTTCATGAAAGGTAAGCCAATTAGATGACAGAGTAAAGCCCTGTAAAACCTATATAGACAATAAAGATTTTTCAATAGTAGGACAGGTACAAAAAGAAAACGACTTAACAATACTGGAATCCATTATTATCAAATTGACCGTACCACCGGTTAAACTCCCAAACGTCAACCACACAATTTTTTATTGCCTGATGGTCTTGTTGAGCTGTTTTTCTCTGTCTGTATGTTTGTTATTGTTTTCTCTCTCTCTCTCTCTCTCTCTCTCTCTCTCTCTCTCTCTCTCTCGAGTACAATAGTGTGTTTTTTAACTTCCTTCTGGGTAGGTTGTCACCAGCCATTTGCTTGTTCTTTAAGTAAATGTTTTATCAATTATATTCTGAATGTTTTAATTTAATTATAATATGTAATTCGGATCTTATTAGTTTATTGATTTCCATGTTCACTTATTTGCAGCCTAGAAAATGCAACTATGTGGAGTTATGAAACGTCGGCATATATTTTAATAAAATGCATATAGATAGTGCCTTTCCCTCGACCCGCCTTGGATTATAATATTTATTTATCTATTATTTATATATATATATATATATTAATTATTATAATATATATATATATATATACGTATATATATGTATATATATGTATATGTATATATAATGTATACGTATATATATGTATCGTATAATATATAATATATAATATATATTATATTATATATTATATACTTATATATATATCTCACCAGTGCGTTCTGGTCGTGTGTTTTTCAATCACACACCATGAAAAAACATTCCCGACACGACGAGACTTCTTCATCCGCGAAAATGCACTTTTCGCTCATAAGCGCCAGGGAGGGAAAACATGTATATTATATATATATATATATAATATATATATAATATATAGATATATATATATATATATTCCTTATGCATTTCATGTATCCAAGCACCTCGGAGCTCAGTATCAGTGACGGTTTCAATCAGTGAGAAAGCCCGCGATAAGTTCGTGTTTACACAAGTCCCTTTGTGCCTCGGGCAACTCCACCTCGTGTGCATTACTACTTCACAGATGCTCTGAATTTGCAAAGAGAATATTACCAGGTACCGAGACGGTGGTGTTTATGCATTCGCTGAACGACGCAGCCTATTCCAGAAATGTGACCGAGTACTATAGTGAAGCTTCCCTGAAAAGCGGGACGCCATATCTTTCAATTAAAACTAGCCATAGAATGTACTTGAAAATAGTCTCTTTATG
>NC_087206.1:7601769-7621769 GCF_015104395.2 Macrobrachium nipponense
GTAATATTCTGATATGCTCTTGTGAAACAATAGGAAGGTATTGAATAATGGTAATCATTTAAAAACTAAAAGATATTTTATTAACAAATCGTAAACTATACATGAATATTAAATAATGGTAATATTAAAAAATAATTTTTTTCTGAAGAAACAAATCGTATCAAGAATGAACAGGAATGTGCCTCCTGATTAACAATTCTATTTAAATGGATTAAATATTATGATATGTTATTATAAAACAGTACAAAGCTATTGAATAATGGAAATTTCTTAAATGGGAAAAAATTAACAAATCGCAAAAAGTAGATTGATAATTAAATACTGGTGACCTTTATAAAAAAAAGTGCTTAGATTTTTTCTTGATGAAACTAATATTCTTATGTGATATTGTGAATCAGTGCAAAGGTATTGCATAACGGAAATCATTTAAAAACTAAAACACATTTTTATAAACAAATCGAAAAGAGTAAATGAGTATCAAATATTGGTTATCGAACAAAAAAATGTGAAAAAAAATTCTAAGAAAGAAATCGTATTAAGAATGAAAGGGAATGTGCCTCTTGATAAAAAAAAATTAAATTTTTAATATTTTGAATTATTATGAAACAGTGCATAACTATTGAATAATGGTAATAATTTAAAAGTAAAAAAAAAACATATATCGTAAACAGTACATGAGAATTAAATAAGAACAATCTTTAAAAAAATAAAAATAAAAGTTCTTTGAAGAAAAAATTCGTCACAAGAATGAAAGGGAATGAGCCTTTTGATAAAAATTATATTTAAATTAACTAAATAATCTTATATGCGACAATGAAACAATACATAGCTATTGAATAAAGGTAATGATTTAATAAAGGAAATAATTCAACAGAGGAAATAATTTAACAGAGAAAATAATTTAACAAAGTAAATAATTTAAAAGGTAATAATTTAAAAGTGGGGAAAAAATAAAAATCGAAAACATGAGCCTTAAATAAAGGCAATCTTAATTTTGTTTTCTTCTTGAAGAAACAAAATTCGAAACACGAATGAAAGGGAATGTTCCTCTTGATCAAAAATTCCATTTCTTACCGCGGAGGGACGCAGGCATTCTTTTGGAAGTTCAAGATTGCTTTCGACTCGAGAACAACTTTTCAGGAACTGGATGTTTATTAATGTAAACGAGGGTAAACATATTGAAGAGTTCATGAACCTCTGGTTCTCTCAATGGGGTCACAAGAAAACACTGTTCTTCTTGCAGCGTGTTTGTCTGTATTTTGTGAAAGGCGATATATATATATATATATATATATATATATATATATATATATATATATATATATATATATATATATATAGTCATATCACATTACTGTGATTCAAATACACACATCGAGCTACAAATGTCCTTTAATATCTAATTCGCTCTACCTCGGAATTAATATATTTACAAATATATAAACCGAAGGGGAATTTTTTAGTCGATAAGAAATTTGTCGGCTCACTGGGCCGACAAATTTCTTATCGACTAAAAAATTCCCCTTCGGTTAACATATATGGAAATATGTTGATCCCGAGGTGGAGCGAATTACATACTAAAGGACATTTGTAGCTCGATGTGTGTAGTATATATATATATATATATATATATATATATATATATATATATATATATATATATATATATATATATATATTAGGAGGCTCCAATTGTCGATTCCTGTCCTAAGAAATCCAGATTTCCTTCAATTCTATTTTATAAATATGGAATTCCAGACAGAAACCAGAGCATATGTCATAAATTAGACAACAATTACTCAAAATGAATGCGTATAATTAAAAGAAGTACAAATAATCCATAAATTCACGTATTTTAGGGGAGGGGCTATCCCACATGTTATATGTTTAGTTATACCCTTGATGTCAGAATAGAAACCAGAGCGTTGTTCAGAAACTGAACAGAAATTATTATTCACAGGAATTTCTTACATTCAATGAAGTGAAAAAATCTGTAAATTGGCATATTTAAAAGCAAGGGCTAAATCACATGTATTAATTATGCCCTTGACATCAGCTCAACTCTCCACCAATGTTTACAGAACAGAAACCAGAGAGTTACTCATGAATTAAACAAAAGCTGTACAAGTAAATTCCTATATTCCAAGAAGTACAAATAGTCTATAAATGTCCAAAATTAAATGGAAGGGCATAACACAAGTATTAGTTATACCCTTTACATCAGCGCAACGCTCTACAGGTGTTTACAGAACAGAAACCGGAGCATTATTCAGAAATTGGACAAAACTGACAAACAAACGGACCCTTACGCGCAACGGAGACCGCAGCAACTTCCATCGGAAAGTTTGACCATAACATCTAGACAAGCTCTGAAAAAACAAACAGCTATCTGCACACGGGAGACTTTGAACCACCAAATACACGACAATGATGAAGCCAAATTCAGGCAAAGGCAAATTGGCATGACTTTGCCTACTGCTGGTCATGCCTGGGCGGAAGAGGCTGGCAGAGATTTGATGTTGTTGTTGTTTTAGATTAAGCTGACCCTGTGCCAGCACGGGCTCTCGCTCATAGAGCGGCCCGTAACGATTTGAAGCTGAGAAGTTGGCATGCTCATGCATCTCCTTTTGGAGAGAAGAGAGAGAGAGAGAGAGAGAGAGAGAGAGAGAGAATTATATAAAATATTCGTTATTCTTTTTTAATAAAAGGAATAATAACCCCATGATAAGGAACAAAAGTTCGAAAACGGCCCCAACGCAACTACAGGACCTGACTCGACTCCCCCAACCCCAACCCACAAAATAAATAAAAATAAAATAAGTGTGAGTGCAAAATTAAGAAACAGTGGTGGCTAAACCAACAAAACAGGTCCCAATTAGTCACTTATATAGAAGATTTGCTGATTTGTAGTAGAAATTAAAATTCAGATGTCAATATTTTCGAAGTCTCTTTCGAAATCGGTAGGAATACATAGGCCTAATGCACGTACACAAATGCATCGATAACCTCATTGCTAAAGACAACCCCGCCTCTCTAACCGCCCCCCGCCCCCCTTCTCTCTATCTACGCCACACGTTCCGCTGAAACCAATGGCCGATTATATATTACTTAAAAATGTTTAAATCAATGTATACTTGAAACGGGAAACAAAAAAATTAGATATTTTGAATTTTGAATATTGTACACATAAGAATAGGAATTACTGTAAATGAACTGGGTTGTACTACTGCAGCATCCTCCGTAAGTATAAAATTTTTTTTGGCCTGTTATCTATAAGCTAATTTGCATTTTTCAGCGGCAAAAAAATTAAGATTAGCTTTATAAATAACAGACCAGACCATTCAATGCTTTCCTATATTCAGAACGACCCTAATTCTATCTGAACTTTTTTATACGAATACACAATTAGATTACTTAGGCTACTTAGTCTCGATAACAATAAACACAACATAAGAATACGTATTGTAACTACTGATAAGGTCCAGTTTACGAGAAAAAGATGGTACATTACACCAGATAAAACACAATGTCACCAAATCACTAAATACGAAAATTAACATATTTAAAATTTACCAAACGACAGGATATGTATGTAACCGCTACAATATTTACATACATTTAAAGTACGGAACACTTACTGGGAAAAACTGTGACTTAACTGAATATATTTTCACTCTCTCTTCTGACGACAAGAAGACCAACTCGTGAGCAAAACCGTCGATACAGATCGACTGTAAATGGCTCAATCAAATATATTCCGCCATCTACAAATATCATATAAAGGATGAAAAATATTACATATTAGGATCACGGTGTATCTAAAACAAAGTATAAACATTCACGGTTCTATAATTAAAATGACATCACAAGCAAAAACCGTTGAATTAGTAAAATTACTTCAATTTTCAAAATGCAGATACTTTACTGAATCTACTTTTGCAAGATTATCTTCAAAGATACTACACTATTTTCAAAAGGGTGGAAACACTGTATGCTTACCAGTTTTCAACAACTGAAGAGGAAAGCTGATAGTTTTCCGTGACACCATGGTCAAAATTTTATCAAGTGGGGAATTAACGTTGTCCTTCCAGTTTAAAAAAAATCTTCTGGATGCTTGTTATCCCAAAACGCATTTAGGAAAAATTTAGCATATCCACCTTATCTTGAATTTCAGTCAAACTAAATTGAATTGAAGGACCGATTGGTTTCAAAGTCGATGACTGAAATTTCGAGTTTCTTTCGATTTGAAGAGAATGAATTCGCTTTTACGCGCAAAAATAATTTGAGAATAAGTAATTTGCACCCTTTTACCGCAGATTACATTGGCCCCCAAAGGCTATCCGAGTTTATTGGCCCAAACATCATTGAGTTGAATTTACGGACTCGATGACAAAAAAAAAAAAAAAAAAAAAAAAAAAGCATGGTTCTGTCAACGAAATATTAGAAGAATGCTTGACGCAGAGATGTTACTCCCATAGTTGAAAGTATATGGATGAACTGATTTTAAACAATAGAACAACAGTCGATTGACTGACAGAAAGATACCACCTCCTAGATTTATCGAGAAAGGTTATGCAATTACAATTTTCGACGTAATTTAAAATAAAGGTTTGAGGAAAAAATGAACTCCGTACCTTTAAGGGTCCTTATCGATGAAACAGGTAATCTAGAGCAGCAAAAGAATTACAGAGAATTAAGAGTTAAATAAAGAATTAAGAGTTAAATAAACTATGACAAGATACGTACAAACTCATTTTAAACCACTGGTCGTACATGATTAAAGGAGTGAAAATCTTTACGAAGAAACCCGTCATTAAAGTTCGAGTTTGGTACCGGAACTGATTTTAAAATGCTTATAACCAGAACTTTCAAAAACCCTTGCTAATCAACGTTATTTTCAAGAATATCGACTAAATCAAATTATCATCTTTCACTACTGTTATCATGAATCTCAAAAAATGGTACAAAAAAATATAAAATAAAGTTTGTAAAATTTTGGTTCTGAATTACGAACGACAAAACAATGGCTTTTTTTCTCAATATTATTATTTTGAATTTTGAAAATTCTAATAAAGAGATTTAATCTAACAAAAACATTACGTATCTTGAACAATAAAGCAAAAGGAAAGACTAGCTAAGTAATGTTATCATAACAATGGCTTCAGCATATAATTTTTAAATTCTTTGCACAAATTAAATATTGCAATTGTATATTAAAATACCGCAAGACTATATATATCCAAGGTACTATCATGAAAAGATTAAGTACATCGTCATGGCAATTTAAATGACTAAAGAACCAAATTGCCTTCAAGAATAAATAATAAAAAAAAAAAGGTGCCCATTAAACTGCATGAAAATAGCAAAGGCCTCTTTTACCACTCTAGATTACCATGATATACCAAGTGCTACTGGAGTTGAAATGACCAACAACACATAGTACAGACAATGTACCAAAAAACATGTCAAAACAGTTTCAGTGGTACAGCATGCAAAACAAATAAACACATACATAAATGCATTTCCGATATCTATCAATACGGCAAAAAAAAAAAAACATACAACGACATGTCATAAAACAAAACCTTATTTTACCAAATAGGAAACAATACAAGTGCCATTAAAACCAGAAAATAAATGTGTAAGTAAATGTTCAACACATACGTAAATAAGCAGATGATAAATACACCACATATATACATAACCAGAAAATAAATGAAGCATATATATATATATATATATATATATATATATATATATATATATATATATATATATATATATATATATATACATATATATATATATATATATATATATATATATATATTTATAAATACATAGAAAATAAATGCGCGAGTCCTCATTCGTAACATATATAAATATAACAAAAGGTGCACTCCATAAAGTATAATAGGCCGTAAAACCATAATTTTGATAACTATAAGTACCGGGCATTATAATTACCACTGTCAACATCGACGTATTTCAGTGAACTTGGATTCATTTTGTCCACCGTATTAAAATTACCTTGCCGCAGTGTTCAATGTTTTGTTACCCTCTATGCAAAGCCTTACATTGCTTTTACCTAGAAGTACCAAGTTCTTTACCTTATCATTGGCCACATTTCACTAACCTCACTCAATCGCCATTTGATGACAAAGATGAAGATAAAACCAGTAATTAAAAATGCCAGCTAAGCCTCCAGTAACACGATGGTATACCGACCTACCGTCTTGACAATAAACCTGAAATGTGAAAACATGATTATTGTCATTCGTGTCCAGATTTAAAAGGAATGGATATGAAAATTTAGACCAAAGGCCAAGAGCAGCGAGCTAAGAGGTCATTCAGCGCTGAAAAGAAAACTGAGAGTGACGACGGTTTGAAAAGTGTAATAAGAGGAAAACCTCGTATTTGCACTCTGGAACAATTACTAGGAGAGGATGGAGAGTAAGATGGACGAAAGAGAACGTGAACGGGGGTACAGTACAAGGAATGAATGGGACTGCAAAGAACCTTCATTAATATTAGCCTACAGCGAATTGCATGAGGTGCACTGACGACACTAACCCCCAAAGGAAGTCGGTTATATAAAGGTTAAATTTATTTTCAAAAAATCGCTTCAAAACAAATTTTGTATCGTGCCTATTCTTTCAACAAATACATAATATAAAAAAGGGTACTCTAAGCGATTTTTCTCATTTAATGATACTCAAAAGAGAGAGAGAGAGAGGAGGAGAGAGGAGGAGAGAGAAGAGAGAGAGAGAGAGAGATAGAGAGAGAGAGACGACAAGAGAGAGAGAGAGAGAGAGAGAGAGAGAGAGAGAGAGAGTAATTACATCGCTAATTTCTAAGGAATTACACTGGGGATGAAAATCAATTACAAGGGATTGAAATTTAATAAAATTCACGATTCATTATTTTGGCAGCAACTCGATAACTTTTACATAATCAAAAATTATGCGTAATTATTAGCAAATGTTTGACAAGCAATAATATTAAATTATGTTCCCGCTATTTAATTTGCTGAAGTTTGTCATCATTTAAAATGCTTGATTCATATAATGATGGAGTGAATAATTATCAATCACTTTCTAACTCTTTCCAGTTCTGCAAATGTGAAAAGAAAAAATTGGCTAATATTACACTTTCCCAACGACCGAACCTTTGAGACCATAAGCATATCATTCTTTGCCTAAAATAATATGTTCCGCTTTGGTAGAATATCAAGAGAATTACCACTGCCTCTTTATTATTAATTCTATTAAATGAGATATTTGGTATATAAAATACTATTCGTTATAAATAAAAATAAAATACTTTTATTTAGTTATAACGAAATTTGTGCGGAGTAGCTGACAAAACTTAGGATAATATTCGTTATTTCCACACTTCAAATACCATTTTGACAGTTTTATCGATAGCGAAAATCGTGCAGAGAATCGCTGACAAAAATTAGAATAAAATTCGTCACTTAAAAATTAAAATACCATTTTCATTGTGTTATCTATTACGGCATCGTGCAGAGAATCGCTGATAAAAATTAGAATAATATTGGTTACTTAAAAAATTAGTCGCTGACAAAATTTTTGAATAAAATTCGTTATTTCCAAAATAAAAATACCATTTTAATAATTTCATATATAACTCAATTCGTGCAGAGTAGCAGACAAAAATTCAAAATAAAATACGTTAAAATTTCCTAACTTATAAGCATTTTGATTGGTTTGTCTATAACGGAATTCGTGCAGAGTCGATGACAAAAATCCAGTATAAAATACGTTTATTTCCAGACTGGGCTGCTGTAATCCTCTGCATTATAACATATATATGACGGCCGTATTGCTGAATAGGAAGACGATATTCAACAGGACAGGTCGCTGCATTATTGGTTAGCTGCCAAAGGAGACAAATATTTATGCGTTGACGGAAACTGCACCAGATGGTCTGCCGAGTGACGGCTGAAGTTTGAGAAACTGTCGAGTCCCAAGGAAAAGGATAAGAATGGGTTGTGCTTTTGAGAACACCGGAAAAGTCACAATAATTTATGTCTGCCCGTAAAAAAGTCACAGGAAAGAAAGTCACAATTTTGGCTAGGAAAAAAATAACAATAATTTATGGTGGCCGGTATTAAAGTAACTTGAAAAAGTCACAATTTTGCCTGGGAAATGTCAATAATTCATGGTGGCTGGTATTAAAGTCACAAGAAAAAAAAGTCACAATTTTGGCAAGGAAAGGTCACAAAGATTTACGGTGGGCGGTATTACAGTCTCAAAAAAAAAAAAAAAAAAGTCACAATTTTACCTAAGAAAATAGTCACAATAATTTATGGTGGCCGGTAATGAAGTCACAATTTTGGCTAGAAAAAAAAATCACTATAATTTAAATATGGCTGGTAATAAAGTCAGAAAAAGTCACAATTTTGGCTAAGAAAAAAGTTGGCTAGAAAAAGTGACAATCATTTATGGTTGGCGGTAATAACGACACAAGAAAAAAAGTCAAAATTTTGGCTAGGAAAAAATAATAATAATTAACGGTGGCCGGTAATAAAGTCAAAGGAAAAATGTCGCAATATTGGCAAGGGAAAAAAATCACAATAATTGATAGTGGTCAGTAATAGTCACAGGAAAAAAGGAAAAAATTAATTATGGCAGGGAAAAAAGTAACAGGAAAAGTCACAATAATTCATATTGGCCGGTAGTAAGGTCACAATAATTTATGGTAACCGGTAAAAAGTCACAGGAAAAAGTCGCAATTTTGGCTAGGGGAAAAAAGTCACAATAATTGATAGTGGTCGGTAATAAAGTTACAGGAAAAAGAGAAAATTCACAATTTTGGCCAGGAAAAAATTCACAGAAAAAAAAAAGTCACAATTATTTATGGTGGCCGGTAATAAAGCCACAGGGAAAAATTCATACATTTCTTTGGGGTCATTGTCGTTACAGTCTTTTGTTCATGTTTTTAAGGCCATCCCCATTGAGCTTATACTAAACACGCTGTAGTAAAGGTGGCTACTTACCGGGTTAAAAAATAAAAAAATGACTTATTTTCCCGTGACGTTTTTACTATACTCTGTTTTTTTCCGTCTGTCCACCCGCCTGTGGTGTTTGAGTATGGTACCACTGTGTCCCGGGCTTTAGATAGTTACGCTATGTGTAAGTTTTAGGTAAATAAAAGGATATCTGGGTGTACATTTGCAACTGGAAAGTGTTTTAATAATTATTATTATTGTTGAATGTACTAAGCTGAATGTAACTTATCTAAAGCCCGGGAAATGCGCCCGGGACGCAGTGTTACCATACGCCGACACCACAGGCGGGTAGGCAGATGGAAAAAAAAACCGAGTATAGTCGAAGTTGCGACTTTTTTTCTTGTCACTTTGTTTCCGGCCACTTCGAAAAAATAGCTTTATTAACATTTTTCTCATCACTTTCTGTTTCATTTTCTTTACTTTCATTAAACAGCAATGATTTCCGTCTAGTTTTGGGTGTTGGAGAGGTGATAGTGGAAGGATTAGCAAGAGCGAAATAAGTCAGTCAGAAATATTTTTCACTTTTGCTTTTTCCATTCGCTTAGCTACCACGACTTTTAGCCTTCTCCTGAAGTTTTAAAAAACCTGTTTTACGTCCTCTCCTGTTTACAGATGACTAATACAACTTACACAGGAATAAAAGAATAATATAATAATAATAATTGCCACTACAAAGCATGGACAGTGTTCGATAACACATCGAGGAGCAACCGTTGAATCCTGGTGCCTCACCCACTCTCAGCCACCTGCAGTGGTGATGAGTTACCTGATAGTCTTTTACGAAATATCAATATTTTTAATCAATAAGCACAAAAAAAAAAAAAAAACGTGAAAATACTATCTTGACGAATACTATTTATTGCTTACTACGAGCTGCGAGAACGTGACTCGCGGTTCCCGCGGCAGTTTGAATCATTGGGTATCTTATGCAGGTGGCCACACAAGACTAGGGGGACGGCTCGACCCTCTGCAGTTGCCGCCAGGCGATGTAACATGTTTTATACCGCGGCGGTTCCCGGGCGTCTTCTCCCAAAACAACCTCATTTTCTATATGATTATGGGCAATGTTACTTGAAAGGTTACTTCCTTTTAGTGATTATATTGATAACTATGTTGTGAAGTTAGTTCCCTTATTCAAAAACTTTCATTTGTAACCAAGAAATTGTTTAAAGCATATCATCATAGTTAAGTAACTGATAGTAACATAGAAACTTTTATGTATTAAGCGACTACTTATTATCTATTCAGTAACAATATCGAGTTAATTATGCCATATCTGTAATGCATACTTACATTAGCAGTTATTTCAACACCTCTCATGTGTGTACTTTCAGACTGCGTTCACTTTTGTTCCCAATAAAAAGTCAAGCAAATAAACAGAGCTCTTGTATGGTCTAAATGCTTTCCATGGGGATGAGTTCATTACTGAATTTTAAAGTGAATATTTCGGAAGGACCACAATACATAAATAGACCCTCGAACTTGACATGGTCACTAACGTACAGATGAACAGACAAACAGTTGCTGAAGTGTCACCTGTTCAGTCTGTCGTGTCTGGCGGTAGTGGCTACATAAGAATCAATTAATTGAGGAGGTGTTTCGGAGGAGAGCTTTGTGGGATCCCCGTGATCCGCTCCATAACATTTCATTTTTTTTTTTCTTCTAAGAAATGGAAGAAGTAGAATAGAACGAGTGGCCCACAAATGTAGCCATCGGTGTCATGCATTCGACTCCCAATCTCTACGTAAACTTAAAGGTGCCACTATGATGCAGTCAGCCACTCACAAATAAGCCTTGTCCAGCTGCATAGACTTGATAACTATACGAATTCTCAGTGCAGCAGCATCACTAATTTATGAAATATTCGTAGTAATTTGTACTTTCTTCATTAATGTTAACAGTGAACGTACAAGCATAACAGATTTTTCCTTGTGTTACTTTCTTTTAAGTAAAGTTTGCCATTGTACTACTTTTTTAAATACCGGTAAATCGTTTTATTTCAAGATTATGCAGCCAATTATTAATTTAGTTTTATATTATTTGCAATTAATTCTGGTTCCTTTGTTTTTCTAAGTCTCTTTAAGGAAGTAACCCTATTTGCTGTTAGTTTTGCAATAATAAAAAGTTAAAATCCACATTTTCTTTTCACTTCCCTTAAAGTAATAACTGTAAGGGAAGTAAAAAGAAAATATGGTTTTTAACCTTTTATTATAAAAAAATTTACTGCCAATAAGGTTACTATTTCCTGAAAGATATACTTCGGGAGAGATGGGTTGTCGTTTGTTTTGTGAGACAGACTTCTACTACTGCAAGCAAAGAATCAAAAGACCGTTCTGTCATAAGTAGTCTATCGTCAAGTTTAACACAGGTTTTCTATTAAAGGCAATTTCCTATCCAAACGTGACAATGACTTATTTGCACAGAAGCAGTACGAGTATATCTTTGACCGCTGAGAGTGACGCGTGGGAGGGAGGGTGGCGTTTCTGGTGTGGCCATGTGTCGTTTTGACGCTGCTCTCCCGCCCGAGTGGTGCCTGCACCTCGACGCTTCCCGCTTCCGGTGTGGCCTTACCCTAAGATATTCCAAATTCTAACGATTTTTCGCTCTAAAAACGTGATGACCCCAACATCTACGAAATACATACATATCAGGTCTTTCATTCCTCTAAGCAGATATGTACACAAATACGAAATTTAAGGGTAAAAAGTTCACTTAGTAAAGGAATCATGAAACAAATAGGTATATTATGAAAAAATAAGTAGGAAACACCTTGTAACACAGCACCTTCACTCCCCACTCATACATAATGCTTTATAAAATAGCCTCAGCATAATTCGGTGTCACTCCATTTCAACAAGATAGCATAGGAATAAAAAAAATGCATAGGAATAAAGGATTTAGGCCAAAAACCAAGCGCTGGGCCCTATAAAATCATTCAGCGCTAAAGGGATACTGAGAGCAGAAAGGTTTGAAAGGTGTAAAAATTTCTAGTAAACAGGAGTAAAAGAAAAGATGAATTTTCCAGCCTAATTTCACCAACTGAATAACCTACTCACATTGTCTCAGAAGCGATGGAATCCAATCCGTGACACTGCGTATACCCTCGACGGGCGAGCACTGAAATAAAAGTAAAAAAGAATGATTATAGAACATGTTTATCAATTGTAAAATATAAATAACCATCCATTCATAGTGGGCAATAAAGAATTTAAAATTTGATGATTAGTTAACTTTCAACTGTGTGTGTGTGACATTTACACTTTTATGTTTGTACGTGATCCCCAACGACAATGTATGACACAAACCGCAAAGGTGGATTTATAGTTTTAAAAAAGCCCCAACGGAGTTATACTAAACACGCCGCTAAAGTGGATATAGTAAAAAAAAAAAAAAAAAAAAAAAAAAAAAGGAAAAAAGCCCCAACGGTTTTGTACTAAACACGCCAAAAAGGTGGTTATATACGGAGTAAAGAAAAAAATCCCAATGGGCTTGTACTAAGCACCCGCAAAAGTTGTACTAAACACGCCGCAAAGGCTACATGAGCGCCTCAGCGGTGTGGTTGGTATGGTATTAGCATCCCACCTCGGTGGTCGCGGGTTCGATTCTCGGCCATTCCATTGAGGAGTGAGAGATGTGTATTTCTGGGGATAGAAGTTCACTCTCGACGTGGTTCAGTAGTCACGTAAAGCCGTGTGTCCCCGTTGCTGAATAACCACTATACTCTCTTTTTTTTTTTTTTTTTTTTCATCTGTCCATCTGCCTGTGGTGTTTGCGCATGGTAACACTGCGTCTCGGGCTTTAAATAGTTATGCTATGTAAGTTTTAGGTAAATTAATGGATATCTGGGTGAACATTTGCAACTGAAAAGTGTTTTAATAATTTACTGTATGCGAATTACACCGTTAATATTCGAAATAGGATATTGGTGTCATTGTTGAATGCAAGCTGTCTTTTTGGGGTGGCGAATGGAAGAGCCAGACGCAAATTCCATTAAACAGATGCTAAACCAAGTTACGTCATATCGTATCTGGCTAAAACGCGCTTTATAAAAATTAAAAGTATATACTGATATACTTACGTGTAATGAAGTAACACAGAGCTCAATAGCAGAGTAGGTGTGGTCCAATACAGTTGACATCTTGCCGTAGTGAACAGCAAGAGAAGCAATTTTCCCGCCACTGCATCTGGCTGTTCCATTCGCCATCCCGAAAAGGCAGCTTGCAGGTCAACAATAATAACAATATCCTATTTCGAATATTAACAGTGTAATTCGCATACAGTAAATTATTAAAACACTTTTCAGTTGCAAATGTACACCCAGATGGCCTTTTATTTACCTAAAACTTTACACATAGCGTAACCATTTAAATCCTGGGACGCAGTGTTACCATGCGCAAACACCACAGGCGGATGGACAGATGGAAAAAACAAGAGTATAGTTCAATGCAACGTAAAAGCACCATACAAACAAACAAGCAAAGGATACATGGATACATGCCGGGTTAAAACCCCTGGGGTTCACTCAGTGTCTAGGAAGACCCAGACCTACTTGCCTGTGAACCACGAGAAGGGAGAGTGGAGATTTGAGGAAGACAAGGCACAGGAAGGATTTCACTGGCAGAATTTCAGGGACCCTTGAAGTCAGATGGCCGTGAAGTAATATCGATGATATTGACATAAGAAATGTAACAGGAAAATATATACACGATGTTTTGGGACTACTATAAGCAGATTTTTGTTAATATTAAGTGCCCGTGTTGATATAAGGGAGCGACTGGACGTGACTGTTAAATGACGGTAGGAGGGTACAGCGGATTACAGACGTGGTACTCTGACTAGCAACATCTTATATGTATAGTATGAGAAATCCAGGGATTTCACGAAATCCCTAGCAAATGTGTGTACTTGGCGTTCGCTTAGGAACATGTGATTGCCGAGGGTTAGTACTAAAAACGGCAAAACAGTGATTCATAAAGTGTTTCGCATTGTTTAGTACTAGCCCCCGGTGGGTTAAATTTATCTCGCTGTTTTTAGTACTAGGCCCCGGGAGATCAAATGTCCTTAAGAGAATTTGACACCACAGGACTTGACTAAGCACGGCGAAGCATATTTGAGGCCGCCCCCCATCCCTTCCCCCGGGCTAGTACTAGACACAGCGAAACAGTGTAGATAAATCACTGTTTCCCTAGGGATTTCGTGAATTCCCTGATTTCGCATATTTATTGTTAACATAATACTCATATAATATACATGTATGTATATTTGAATATATACTGTGTGTGTGTAATGCACTAGGTATGTCTTAAAGACTGATTCCACCTAGTATAAAAAAAATGCGAAGTTTAAAAGTTGAACGTGTCAATTTGATATTTCGAGTAACACTGCACAAAACACTTAAGAGAATAGTTTCAAATGCTTAGTACAACTCATGGGAATAAACTACCTGTCGCGTGTGTGTGTATTTGAACGGCTCAAAAGATTCACCCTGGACAATCTTGCAATTCAAAAGCGGAAGAAAATGTACGAAAAAGTTTGCCAGTTTGTTCGAAAGGTACAAAGACATCGCAAAGTTTGTGCAAAGATGGTCACCAAGGCAAGGGTTCTCTCACACAAGAGCTAAAAGAACGTCACAAAGAACGATGTGCTGAACTAAAAGAACGTCGCGAGGAATGATGTGTTGACATTCTGAAGCAACTTGACGCAGCACTTTCTGTAAAGTACTTTTTTGGTCGACAAGCACATTACTGCAATTCAACATCCTCCACATTCGCCCGATTTATCACCTCCCGACTTTTCTCTTTTCCCAAAAGTTAACTCAGTGCTTCGTGGGACACATTTTGGGTCAGTTGATGTTGCAAAGAAGAAAAGGCAGATGTGTTGAAAATGGTGACAGAAATTATGTCCCCCATGCCTTTGACCGAAGACTG
This sequence comes from Macrobrachium nipponense, assembly GCF_015104395.2. NCBI lineage: Eukaryota > Metazoa > Arthropoda > Malacostraca > Decapoda > Palaemonidae > Macrobrachium > Macrobrachium nipponense. The sequence goes on from NC_087206.1 coordinate 7,616,731, forward strand.
CAGCAATGTAAGTATTAGTGCGGATGGGGCGTATATTCAAAGAAGGGAACACGCATTAAATTCGAAATGCATGTAAATAAAGGTCAGTTATTTAGTTTCGTTCTGTATAGACACAATTCGTATATGTATATGCATATCAGCAGTAAGTCACCAAACAGCACGTGACAAATATGTACGTAAGTAGCCACATGGACGGTGAAAAATGAAAGACCAGGTACCATGCGCTTTCGTGTATTGCGTACATTTCTTCGGGGTAGTACGCAATACACGAAAGCGCTTGGTGCCTGGTCTTTCATTTTTCACCCTTCATGTGGCTACTTACGTATATGCCTATATATGCAATATATATATATATATATATATATATATATTATATATATAAAAATTAATATAATATATTGTATATATAATGTATATATATATATATATATATATATATATTATATATATATATATATATATATATATATATATATATATATATTATCAAGTAATGATGATACAAGAACATAGGATTCCGTTTTTAATTCACCAAAGTAGGGCGTTCTCTCAAAGGCCAATTTGGTAAAATGGTAAAATTCGTACTGTTCCCAACTTCGCCGGCTTATTTGGATAAAACAGCATAGACTAATGAAACCGTATTAACTACAATTCCCATTACCTTCATAAACATTTTGAAAATAACAAACCAGCTTACAATAATTTTCGAAAATTGACGAAAGGAACGTCCCAGCTCGCAAGCTTCCTAGATTTTAAGTTAGAGCTGTAATCCGTGTATGACTGCAACTTAAGAGAAATAAATTGCCTAAGAAAATCAAGCAATGTAGTATAATACACGCGTGGTGGTCGTATATTCCCTGTTCAAAACATTTGTACAGAACCTTCATTACCCTAAAATTCAAAATATTTAACATCATACTTACGCGCAAGCACGTTTGTCGAATCGACGTCTTGCATTAACACTAAATAAACAAAATCACTGAGTAAAACCACAGCACCAGATCATCGTCTAACCGGCAAATGTCTCACTTTTCAAATGAACGGGAGACAATGAAGTGTCCGTGTCGCCATCCAGACATCGAGGGGCAACCGCCAGGTGGTAAACTGCTTGATCTGGAGCGCTATTATCCTTGTTTATACAATTGTACTACGTCTCACATTTAGGTATATTTCGAATTAAGTAAGGTTCTGATATATTATTTATAATATACTCCATATACTGAGGATCACTTCAAAGCAAGTGAATGACGATTCCGTAAATGTAAAGAAACTAGAGCGAAGGTAATTAACAAGCTTGTTTCCTCATATCAGTAGCTCGCCTTGTACGCCTCCAGCTGTGTCAAACTGACAGTAATTTCTTTGTCAGTTGTCTTGATAAGTTGTGAGTGACCGTCTATGTACGTTGGGAGTGACCATATATATATACAGTGCGATAAGATATTATCTAGTATTTGATGGTGTAAATTCTGTGTAATAAAAGCCAACAACGCTAAAATTAGTTCGTTGTAAAGAGTTCATGTTCTCCGTTTCAAGTAACTTACACGTTACTTATTAATTTTCCTTCCACTTCTAATGACGATATATCATACAAATTGTTCCGTACCCCCATCTCTTAATTCATTTGATTCACTTTAACTTCTCCAGAAGTTAATTGTTACTTGGCAGAACCCACGATATTTCGGAGCTTGCTGAATGCAATTAGCCTAATCATGTCCGTACTAAATGAGTGGTTCGAGCAGTAATTTCATGATTTGTTTAAATAAGGTTAATTAAACTTCCAGAATGATGATAAAGGTAGAATTAAAGTAATGTCATTTACTCTATAGTACGGTAATTACGGTTAACAGAACTGCAGCTTGCATTTGCAGCATGACGTAAAATTAATACAAGCCTTTCTTCGACACGTACGCCAAATTAAATTCTCACAAAAAAAAACCCCATAACAGTATAACGGTCTTTCATAGTAGCGTACTGGGAGAAAAATTACGCTTATGCGTTAAATAGCGTTCGACTACGCAGGCTCGCGAGATTTTACTTTCGTTTCTTACGTGAGGAAACAATAGCATGGAGTTCTTGGAATAGACCAATGGAATAAATAAAGAGGAACGCACCACCAGGGATGGAAAGGTAAGGTATGTTGGATTCTTACGGACAATGCGTAACTAATTCAAGCTATTATTTAAATGTTTTGTTGGATGCAGCGTCACGAGCAATGTAGTAAGGCATCGTTGCCCCTGAAGTAATGTAAATATCTCTCTCTCTCTCTCTCTCTCTCTCTCTCTCTCTCTCTCTCTCTCTCTCTCTCTCTCCGCCCTTGAAGTATATTTATCAGAGTTAACAGGGCAGGGATGGGTATTAAATTAAAAAGCGTGTTAGACATATCAAGAAAAGTGTTAATGCAATGAAATTCTCTTCCCAAATGATGGTTAAGGAAGCCTTTATGAAATAGGTAAGGTGACTTAAGTAGGAAACAAAGGGGGTTCCACTTTCTGGAAGTGATTACGTAGAGGGAATGATCAGTTTGGTGAATCTTAGTGAGTGTGATTTTCTGCACATAATAGGTACGCAGAGGCTCATTTATTTATTTATATATTTTAGCAGCTTACGTGACCGGGATTCCCACTGTCATTTTGTAAATAAAAATGAAAATATGAAGTGTTCTGGGAAAACTGATTCTTGGCGGATAGAGAGGGACTGAGAATAAAGGTGGGAACTCAACAATTAAAGAGAGGTTGAAGTGTATACATGATCTTAGCGAGTTTAATGGAATGAATGAACTGAATCTACGCGAAGTTTGATCGTAATTTATGATAATTAATAATATAATTGTTAATTACCTCTATCTTCTCTACAAATCATATTTCATATATATATATAATATATATATATATATATATATAGATAGATAGATAGATAGATAGATAGATATAACGTCAACTTTAAAACAGGCTTACTCACCTGAAGTCGCTGACTGGCAACACGAACTCTAGCAAGGAAGAATCTCTCTCTCTCTCTCATAACAGTAAACTAATAATAACACATTTGTGACGATCCTTAAAAAAGAAAATGTTTTTTTCGTCCCTGAAGAGATGACATCTTCAACTATGAAATGTCTTACACCCTTATTGCTGGAGATGACAATCAAATTATGTTTATCAATATTAATGGATATTTTTCCTACTATTATAGTCGTTCTTGGTACGAAAAAGCAAAATATCAAGTAAATTCACCTTCACGTGTAAAATGTTTCGCAATTCTAAGAAATCGTACAAGTAAAGCAGTTCACGTTCCCTTCAGAACGATAGGCTGAGAACTTGGAATTGTATGCGGCTAAAGTGCCTCTGTCTCACGAGGCAGAATTCTGTTATAATTCCTCTGCCAAAGAGATTAACTCTCGGCAAGACAGAGGACGCGGCTACAGTAGCATGACAATTGTTCTCTACAGATGTATCAATATATATATATATATATTATATATATATATGTATATATATATATATATATAGATATATATATATATATATATATATATTATATATATATATATATATATATATATATACATATATATATATATATTATATATATATATATATAGAGAGAGATGAGAGTCGAGAGCGAGAGAGAGAGAGAGAGAGAGAGAGAGAGAGATCTGGAAACCGAGAGAGAATGTGGCTATTGAGAAACTTATCCAGGATAATAAAATTTATCTTCATTGCTTCGGCAGGAATTCTGAGACGAAACGTGAATCATATATACATACATACATACATACAATAACATAATATATATATATATATATATATATACTATATATATATATATATGTTATAATATTTATGAATATCATGAATCACATTTCATCCAAGAATTCTTCCTGAAGCAAAGAAGATGAGATTTATTATACTGGATAAATCCTCTCTCTCTCTCTCTCTCTCTCTCTCTCTCTCTCTCTCTCTCTCTCTCTCTCTCTCTCTCTCTCTCTATATATATATATATATATATATATATATATATATATATATATGCTTAAAAAATCACAGTAGATGCACGTGACTTCATAAATAAGCGAATACCACAGGAAATGATAGTCAGGAATCCAAGCGCTTTCGTCTTTATTCAGACATCGTCAAGGAGCTCCTTGACGATGTCTGAATAAAGACGAAAGCGCTTGGATTCCTGACTATCATTTCCTGTGGTATTCGCTTATATATATATATATATATATATATATATATATATATATATATATATATATATATATATAAAGAGTCTCACTCTAGTATCTCGACCGTAAAACAATTTGCCAGTTTATGTTTCAATGGTCACAAATGATGTTAAAAAATGTGCCATAAAGATGAAGATATTTTACAAATCAATCATACGTCCACTTTGATGGATTTGTCCACAATGCCACGCCACAGGTTTATTTTGAACGGCCAGGTTAGAAGTTGTCTCCCCCTTGGTACCATAACAATAATGTGGGTTTGTTAAACCTTAACACCTTTTCCTTTTAATGGGAGGGGAGAGGGGAAAAACGATTACATAGAAATCAAGATAAAATTCGCTGAAACCACAGCGGGAAAAGAAAAAGGGTTGTCGGATGGGGAGGGGGGCCTAGGAAACATGGTTTCCCCCTCAAAACTAATGGCAAAATGATAGGACATCTGGGATTTAGTTTGGGAGGGGCGAAGGTATCTCGATCTGGGTCACAATGCTGAGACAAATGAATGAACAGATGATGAGAAGTAGTTTGTTAAATCAAGCACTGGGCTATTTTCTGCTACTAAGCTTATCACTAAGCCATTCCAACCTTATTGCAGTGAAAAAAGGGAGTTGGAGTGGTTGAACAGCAAGATAAGGATATCCCCAGTACAAATAAGTCAATAAATGGATATCAAGTTAAAATAAAAAAAAAATAAAAAAACATCACGGTTGATAATCAGATGTAGGAGGTAGATGGACGAAAGAGAAAATGTGCCAAAGTGAGGGATGCTGCAAATACCTTTTAATGACGCCTAAGTGTCAGTTTCTGACCG
>NC_087206.1:7626769-7656769 GCF_015104395.2 Macrobrachium nipponense
CCCAGACGAAAAGCCGTTGCTCTTGCGAACAGAGCAAAGTCTGAAAGAGTCGAAGATAGACCGACACTGCAGGAGTTGACGGAGGAGCTGGGAGAGGCTCTGAGAGGCAAAGAGTCGGAACGAAGATGGAAAGAAAAAATTGGATTAAAATACATTCGCAAGTTTTTCCGTAATATCAGAATTTCCTGCCCGGGACCACTGAAGCCAAAGTTAGTGAAAAAGAAAAGACACAAAACTCACCCCAGACCAAACCAAAAGACACCTTTTCCATTGCATAAGAAGAAGCGCAATATTTGGGGTAAGGTCGGAAAACACTTAACGACAACATTCAAGAAAAGTTAGAAAAAAATAAAAATAGACAGCAGTTCCCCAACCAATACAAAGACAACCTCTGGCGCGGCGTAAAAACCCTTAAGTTAATGTCTTTGTATTGTCCCCTCCCCTTCCCCCCCCAATATAAAGACAACCTCTGGCGCGGCGTAAAAACCCGTAAGTTAATGTCTTTGTATTGTCCCCTCCCCTCCCCCCCCCAATATAAAGACAACCTCTGGCGCGGCGTAAAAACAAAAACCCGTAAGTTTAATATTTTTTTTGTATTCTCCCTCCCCTCCCCCCCAATATAAAGACAACCTCTGGCGCTGTAAAAATAAAAACCCGTAAGTTAATGTCTTTGTATTCTCCCCCCCCCTCCCCCCCAATATAAAGACAACCTCTGGCGCGGCGTAAAAACCCGTACCCGAATTAATGTCTTTGTATTGTCCCCTCCCCCTCTTCTCCCCCCAATATAAAGACAACCTCTGGCGCGGCGTAAAAACCCGTAAGTTAATGTTCTTTGTATTGTCCCCTCCCCTCCCCCCCAATATAAAGACAACCTCTGGCGCGGCGTAAAAACCCGTAAGTTAATGTCTTTGTATTCTCCCCTCCCCTCCCCCCCCCCCCCCCAATATAAAGACAACCTCTGGCGCGGCGTAAAAACCCGTAAGTTAATGTCTTTGTATTCTCCCCCCCTCCCCCCCAACCCCCCCAATATAAAGACAACCTCTGGCGCGGTGTAAAACCGTAAGTTAATGTCTTTGTATTCTCCCCCCCCCCCCCTCCCCCCCAATATAAAGACAACCTCTGGCGCGGCGTTAAAAACCCGTAAGTTAATGTCTTTGTATTCTCCCCTCCCCTCCCCCCCCAATATAAAGACAACCTCTGTGCGCGGCGTAAAACCCGTAAGTTAATGTCTTTGTATTCTCCCCTCCATCCCCCCCAATATAAAGACAACCTCTGGCGCGGAGTGAAAAAACCCGTAGTTAATGTCTTTGTATTCTCCCCCCCTCCCCCCCAATTATAAAGACAACCTCTCGGCGATGTAAAACCTGTAAGTTAATGTCTTTGTATTCCTCCCCCCCCCTCCCCCCCAATATAAAGACAAGCCTCTGGGGCGGTGTAAAAAACCCGTAAGTTAATGTCTTTGTATTCTCGCCCCCCCTCCCCCCCAATATAAAGACAACCTCTGGCGCGGTGTCAAAAACCCGTAGTTAATGTCTTTGTACTTCTCCCCCCCCCTCCCCCCCAATATACAGACAACCTCTCGGCTGCGCGTGTAAAAACCCGTAAGTTAATGTCTTTGTATTCTCCCCCCCTCCCCCCTCCTCCCCCCAAAAATATAAAGACAACCTCTGGCGCGGCGTAAAAAACCCGTAAGTTTTAATGTCTTTGTATTGTCCCCTCCCCTCACCCTCCCCCCCCTCCCCCCCAATATAAACACAACCCTGGCGCGGCGTAAAAACTGTAAAAATAAGTTAATGTCTTTGTATTCTCCCCTCCCCTTCCCCCCCCAATATAAAGACAACCTCTGGCGCGGCGTAAAAACCCGTAAGTTAATGTCTTTGTATTCTCCCCTCCCCTCCCCTCCCCCCCCCCCCCCCCCCAATAGAAGACAACCTTCTGGCGCGGCGTAAAAAACCCGTAAGTTAATGTTCTTTGTATTCTCCCCATCCCCTCCCCCCCCCCCAATATAAAGACAACCTCTGGCGCGGCGTAAAAACCCGAAAGTTAATGTCTTTGTATTGTCAACTCCCCTTCCTTCCCCCCCATATAAAGACAACCTCTGGCGTGTGCGTTAAAAACCGTAAGTTAATGTCTTTGTATTTCTCCCCTCCCCTTCCCCCCCCAATATAAAGACAACCTCTGGCGCGGCGTAAAAACCGTAAAAACGTAAGATTAATGTCTTTGTATTCTTCCCCTCCCCTCCCCAATCCCCCCCCCAATATAAGACAACCTCTGGCGCGGTGTAAAAACCCGTAAGTTTATGTCTTTGTTATTCATCCCCCCCCCCTCCCCCCAATATAAAGACAACCTCTGGCGCGGCGTAAAAACCCGTAAGTTAATGTCTTTGTATTCCCCCCCCCCTCCCCCCCTCCCCCCAATATAAAGACAACCTCTGGCGCGGCGTAAAAAACCCGTAAGTTAATGTCTTTGTATTCCCCCCCCCCCCACCCCCCCCCCCTCCCCACCCCCCAATATAAAGACAACCTCTGGCGCGGCGTAAAAACCCGTAAGTTAATGTCTTTGTATTGTCCCCTCCCCTTGCAATATCACCCTCCTCTCTCTTCCCATTCCTCCCCCTCCCCTACTCGTACATCCCCTTCTCTCCCCTTCGCTCCCCTTCCCTTTCCTTCATTACCCTCCCCTCCCCTCTCTCCTTCCATTTCCTCCCCTCCCTTCCTTCCTTTCCCCTTTCTCACCATCCCTCCCCTCCCTCCACTCTCCTCACCTTCTCTTCCCTTCATCACTTCCTCTTCTTCTTCCCTTCTTTCCCCTGGCTTTCCCTTACCTTCCCTCCCTCCCCCTTCCTTCCCATCCCTTCTCCTTCCCTCTGCACCTCGAACTTCTCCTTCACTCCCATCACCTCCAATCACATTCCCACTCTTTCCCTCCTCTGCCATAGACTCCCTTCCATCCCCTTCCCTTCCCGACCCTCCATTCTTTTCCATCCCCTCCCCTCCCTTCCCTTTCCTTTCCTTTCCATTCCCGTCCCTTCCCTCCCTGTCCCTCCTTTCCGTTCCCTCCTCTTCATTCCCTTCCATTCCTTCCATTCAAAACCCACTGCTTCCTTACCCTCCCATATCCCTCCCTTCCCTTCCCTCCCATACCGCTCCCTTACCTTTCTCTACCCTCCCTTCGCTCACTTTCCTGACATATTTCCTGAAGTAATTCAGAGGACAACAATTTGATTTAACATAACCGTAAAGGATTCCTATTTCTTTGTGGAAAAGACTCCAATCAGAAATTAATGTCATCGCTCTGTGGAGGAGGGTAGATAAGTAGGTAGTGAATTTAATCTTAAGTTGAAAAAAACAAAAACTATAAAAGCTAAGACCAATGCATGTGAAAGTTGCCTTTCGAAAAATACCTGTGTGCAAACAGTCGTCATCGCGGATGACAATCTTGACAAAGGAACGTAGTTGGTTATTGTTTTCCTATTCATATGTAAATTTAATTTTGGGATGTAGAGAATTGGTAACTTGCACAGGCATTGGTCTTAAATTTGTTATTTTATTTTAACTTCAATTCATTATCTACTTATCTACCCTCCTCCACAGAGCCATGACATTAACTTCTGATTGGAGTCTTTTCAACAAAGAAATGGGAATCCTTTATGATTATTCTATATACTATATATATATATATATATATATATATATATATATATATCTCTATGTGTATATATATATTGTTACGTATGAGCCCGGCCTTGAAAGAGGCTCCGATACGTAAACAGAAATAGTTGAGGGAAAACAAAGTGAATTGCTTGAACTTACCGTAAAAAAAAGGATTTAAAGAGAACATTTACTCTAGAGGAAAGGTCGCCAGAAACTCAGCTAATTACTTTACAGCTATTTATTTACAAGAGGCTGCTTAACAGCCAAGGTTAAGAAAATGCAACTGGTCCCCTCATGGACTAATAATATCTCTCAAGTGAATGATTGCTGGCGCAAAATGAGATTCACGTAATAAAGCTGGGTTCGAAATCTTGCGGTAATGCAACACTTGCGGGCGGACAGACTTGACACGTGACTCAGGGAATCTGGGAAAGGATCCCAGATTAGACAAGATAAAAGGAAATGGACGTCTTGCACAAGTTACAATTATTCAGTTCTCTAACACTGGGGGCAAAGGAACTCTAATGTTTCACTGAGGTATGCACTGAAGACTTAGTCTTTAACAAGTCACAAGGGGAATCACGTGGCCCGATGAGAACAAAGGGCTTTTGATGTAGGATGGATAAAAGTGAGACTTGAAAATGAAATTAGCAAGAGTCGTATGGTAGTAAAAGGTGCTGGTTTGGAGTTTACACTTTAGACGTACCTGGATGCCATGTTCAGTGGGTCTTTGTAGAAATGCGGCCTGGCTTTGTCTCAGGTCTGGGGCTCGGGCGTGCCAGTATGCCGTTAGGCTTAAGTGTGGGAGGCTGGCTGGCTGGACATCCGTCCGAGGACACAACTGCAGTCAACTGGGAGAGATACTGATTCTCTCGGAATCATGGGGCTTCCATACACCGCTTCGGGCACTGCCTGAAAGTGATAAACACCGCCAGTAAATTGGGAAGGAAAATAGGTCTTATTGTAGAAGTCCCTAAAATCCATCTCGAGGCCTAGCTACTCTTGTGACTTGCCTCTCTTACCATAAGCTTCCGTCAGACCGGAAATTCCTTACTACGACGTGCTCTCTCCCAAAATCAATTGCTTTAGGAGAAGGCATGGCTGCTTCTTTTATAACTACAATTAATTAACAACTGCTGGGAAGGCAAGGCATTCAATAAACGTAGCAGCTCCCCCTGTTAAGAAGGCATTCACTCCCTTTCGGGCGTGAAGGCCTTGGCTTAAATAAGTTGATCGTCTCGACTACCCAGTTCTCCTACTCTAACTTGAAGTTTTTAGAACAGCGATACAGCTAACTACAGTGGCCTACTTAACTTATCAGGCGGAGATGCTAAGTGTACTAACTTAATGGAGTAATGTAGTCTAGCCTAAGTAATACCTACGGGTTGTCTGTGACGACAGTCTACTCTACCCCTAGATAAGGTTACTTGAAAATTCTTTCTGCTACTACCCTAATGCCCTGGTACTAAATCATTAGCCTAACCTACACATTACAGTTAATTAGAGACGCAATGATTCCAGAGTGTGGTATGCACAGCAGTAATGTGTCGCCGGAATTGTTAAAATACATGATGCGTGAGGATGATGAGTGGTTAGTGGAGTGCCAGGATGGAAATGCAATGAGGTAATTATGACATTTACATGAGTGTTATTATCACAATTTCTAGGGGTTAGAGGGTTAGTTTACTGGCAGAGATCAGGCTGGCTACCTTCTCTGGGTAGGTGCCAGGATCACTCTGCAAATGAATGTGACACTGTACCTCGGGCACAGGTGCCAAGGAGAGCATGTGGCTCTTTGGTTAGTGTGTTAACGATTTGTTACATCCCTTCTTCTTCTTCTTATTCCTCCAGGGCCTGGCTATACCAGTCCTAGGAGTAGACGGAGGCACCAACTCAGGAGCAGAGGCAGCGGTAGCCTGAGGGATTTCAGGAGAACACCCTACTTCGGTATCTGCAGCAACCGTCGTAGAGGTGGAACCTACTGCAGGGGAGGCCCTCACTTCGGCTGCTGCGACAACCGTCGTAAGGGGAAAACTCCAGTCTGACTCCTGGCCGGGCAGTTCCTGGTTTTCCAGGGGAGGTATGAAGGTAAGGTCTGCTGGAGGTTCATCCTCGGGCGACAGAGGTAAGGGTGAAGAAGAATGATGGGCTGGAGATTGGCCATGGGCTGCAGTAAGCTCCATGCCTGTTGGAGGATCTCCTGTAGGAGGATCCTTGATAAGGTTAGGCTCTAGCTCGGGGCCAGGCGCAGAGGTCAAGTTCGGTGGTGGCTCTACGTCCAGGCTGGACAGAGCTTGGCACTGCTCAGTGCTGCCAAGTGGCACTGGCAGAGAGTTGAGGTCGACTGGACCTGTGACGGGTACCGGAGGTGCAATACCTCGTCCCCTTGGAAATGGGAGACAGAGGCTCCTGTCTCTTTTGGAAGGCTGAGCCTTGTAGAATATGGTCAGTATCCGCTGCTGGTAGTCGGCTAGGGCACCTAGGCCAATTCGTGGAGTGCCCTAGTACGTTGCAGGTCTCGCAACGGAACTGTGAAGGATCAATCTCCCTCCTTGGTGATGGGGGAGACTGTTGGTGGACGTGCTTCCTAGAGGAAGTAGAATTTTGATGACTCCTTGCTTTGGAGTGATTTGACGTGGGGTTAGGACCCCTAGGCTTTTTGAAACGAGAGGGAGACTTCATGTCTTGCCCTAGGAGGAGGTCGTAACCTCCTGGAATGTAGTTTGCAACTGCAAGGGTACAAACCTTGGAGAAGTGAGGTCTGGTGACCCTCAATTGGACGGTCGTAAGGATCAATTTAATATGATTGATGCCTTCAACAGTGATTAGTTGCCGTCTATCGACGGTAGCCCCTCGGGGGATTCAGTCTTCCCGTATCAGGGAGATTTGAGCGCCAGAGTCGTCGTAGGCTCTGACGTGGCTTGGCGGATAGTGACCTTGGAGGGATGCGACGGTTATAGGGCCCTTAGCTGGGGGTCCTAGTGAGGAAGAATTGGTGACGGCCATTGCGATGGCAGGAATATTGTGATTTGCGCACCCTCCATAGTTGGCAGACATGTGACCCTTGCGGCCACAGTCTCGGCAGAACTTGTTCCAGAACCTCTTTCGTGGCACTGGACGGTAAGGCTGAGATGGCCCCACAGGTTGCGAATCTGTGGAGTCCTTTCTGGCAGTGATTTGAGGTAGGGAGGTTAAGGAATCCTCTGTTGAATCATCCTCGGAAGCAAGTCCGGGGTAACTGGTGGGCTTACCTCTTCCAAAGTGGAGGAGGTAGGCGGTAAAATGGTAAAAGGCTGGCAGGATGCGGCAGGAATTTCTATCTCGGGCACTGGATCAGGACCAGGCTCACGAATAGAAAAGATGTCAGGCTGACCAGAGACGGCGGGACTAAGAGAGACAGTGGGTGCAGGGCTGGAAGCTGGCAGAGTGGCTGGAGCTAAGATACTCTCCTTACGGGCCTTCTCCCGCTTGATTTCGAGTTCCTTGAGAGCTAGCTCATGCTTTCTCTCTTCTTCACTTGCCTTCCTTTCTGCTTCTCTGGCTTTTCTCTTGTTTTCTCTTTCTTCCCTTTCTTGTAGGTGTGCGGCATCCTGCTGCACCTTCATCCACTGGTCAAGTGCTGGTCCAGTGTAACCGGCCTCCTTGCCCAGAGTTATGAGGGCTCGGAGCTTCTCTAGCTCTATGGCAAAGAAGTCGCGGGAAGCAGGGGAAGACATTTCCCTTAGGCTGCAGCAGAGGCTCAGATGAAAATGAAAATAATGGCCAGGAAGGGTACTGAATGGAATGGGAGTGCCTACTATGTAACGTGGCACTCACTTGGAAATGGGTTCTGCAATAATGGTAATGAAAAAGTCTGAAAAGACTGGGTGCTCTGGGGCACTTTGGGAAGTGTCCCGTAAGTTGGTGGCACCTTCTGGGATGGCACCTTCTGATGGAGGTGGGGAGGACAATCACATGGAGTGTGCGGCGTACGTCACACTTAAGGGCGTTCCTCACTTGGGAGACACTGGAATGGGCTACCTGTAGGTCCAATACAGGTGCACGGCACTTTCAGGAGGCGTTCCTTTTGGGACAGCACTAGTAGTGCTGGTGTTGCGGCACTTCGGGAGGCGTTCCCTTGATTGGGTGATCCGGGATAGCGGATACACTAATGGATTGGGCGTTCCGTAAGGACGGACACGAAGGTTTGACAGCACTTAGGGCTGGTATTGTGGCACTTTCGGGAGGCGTTCCCTTGTTGAGTGTTCCGAAGGATCACTGACCCTTGTACATGGACACACTAGTTACTTGGGCGTTCCGTAAGGACGGACATGTAGGTAGAATGGCTACCTGTACAGTTGTACAGGTGCAATGGCACTTATGAGGAGGCGTTCCTTGGGCACTGGTAGCGTGCTGGTGTGTCCCGTCGGACGACACTAAATGGAGTATACTCAAATATACTGAAGAGAAATGGCACTGCTCGTGGCAGAGTGTAAGGGTGGAGGAGAGAAAGTAAAAGGTGGGAGTACTTCAGCAGCCAGTCGGTGGACAATGTCACGAATTAGTGGCCCTGTAAAATGGTAAGACCTGACGTGCACTGGTGGTGGCCAGTCCTAGACTGGTAGGCTTCCTTGTCTGGAAGTAATGAAGGTTGCGTGGCACACTGTGCGGTTTGTGCTTGCGGTATATGCAAGTCTTTTGTGATAAAAAATGAAAAGACCACTTGGGCAACGACAGGTAATGGTAATTTTAGAAATGCTCAGTCCCTCGCTGAAGTACTCGGTAAATGAAATAAATGCTTGCAAAACTGCAAGGGACACAGGCACGTACGTATCACGCTCAGTGTAAATGAAAAACACAAGGGACTAAAATAATGTTAATTCTGCATGCTATAAGTAATGGACGTAGTACTCTTGGCTTCGTGAATAATGGGTTCTGGTTCTCTCTCTCTCTCTCTCTCTCTCTCTATCTCTCTCCCTCTCTCTCTCTCTGAGAGGGTGAAAAATGATATATGACAAACTCCCTTGTATTTAATTGAACTAATACTTTTAGTTTTAATACGACGCAACTTGCGTTAAATGATTTACTTACGTTAACGTTTAATGAAGGAATTGCTTTGGAATACGTTTTATGAAAATGATAATGCGCTCATGGTGAACGATGTTTACGTTAATGGTAGCGGCTTGTGCTTATATGAAATGATTTGCGTTTCAATATGAATTTCACAAAGAGTGTTTTTTACGTTAACATTCTTGTAATTTACTCTACTTTTAAGATTTACGTTAACTTTACGTAAGGATACTAGGTCCCTGTGACAAGTGAAAATGACGGTAAGGATTTTAAGCTGAAATGTTAGCAAACATTTGTAAAGAGAGGTTACGTTAAGTCCGAAGTGGAATGAAACTTTCGCTCAGTGAGCGAGTGAGCGATGCTAGGTGAAACGTGTGAGCGGGTTGGGCAGCGTGTCGTTCAAACAGCTGATTCTCTGTAAACGCGGAGGCAATTTACAACACGAAATTCTAATTTCTTATTCAAGGCGAATTACGTTAATTTCTCTGGCAGAACGATAGATACTAGTACTGAGATTACTTCTATTTACATTAAAAGTTCAAGACTTACGTTACTTTGCTTAAATCGTTGAGATAATGCTTAAAGGGATAAAAACATGGCTGTGCTTTGTGAGACCGAACGTTGGCTGGGAAAGCGCGTGCGCGAAGCTTACAAAGCTGGCCAGCTTGAGCGCTTACCAACACTTGGAATGAAACTAAGTTAAAGTGAATTCCCCTAACATATCACAGACAAAAGAATTGTACACTTCTTTTGCTGTAACTATTAGTAGAACACTCCTAACTGGCTAGGCTTTCTAACACAACAATAAACTCTGGCAAAGCACTTCCTAGTTTGATCTAGTACTTTCTGGCATCTATCTGCACACGTGTTAGTGTCTCATCAGGCGAGGATACAAAGTAACAGAGGATTCGCGGGGCAAATTGTTTGCTTGCCGCTAAAATTAAGCTCTGGCGCTTTCGCCGTTACAATAATAATATTTCTACTTAGCACTCTTAAACACTTCTAAATAAAAATACTTAAACATACCTTAAGCTAACATTTGTTATAAAATAATCATATTATATGAATGATAAACCTTACCGTGAGTCACTGTGTGTCTTCCGCTTCAAGTGTGCTTTGTTTTGCGCTTTTGTAAAAACATTTACACTACGTTTTACAAGGGATAACGCGATTTACAAGCTTTTTTTAAGCAAGCCCAGATTCGATGCTGGCAAGCAGTCGTCATTGTTACGTATGAGCCCAGCCTTGAAAGAGGCTCCGATACGTAAACAGAAATAGTTGAGGGAAAACAAAGTGAATTGCTTGAACTTACCGTAAAAAAAAACTTTAAAAAAAAAAAGGATTTAAAGTGAACATTTACTCTGGAGGAAAGGTCGCCAAGAAACTCAGTAATTACTTTACAGCTATTTATTTACAAGAGGCTGCTTACCAGCACCAGGTTAAGAAAGAAAATGCAACTGGTCCCCTCATGGACTAATAATATCTCTCAAGTGAATGATTGCTGGCGCAAAATGAGATTCACGTAATAAAGCTGGTTTCGAAATCTTGCGGTAATGCAACACTTGCGGGCAGACAGACTTGACACGTGACTCAGGGAATCTGGAAAAGGATCCCAGATTAGACAAGATAAAAGGAAATGGACGTCTTGCACAAGTTACGATTATTCAGTTCTCTAACACTGGGGGCAAAGGAACTCTAATGTTTCACTGAGGTATGCACTGAAGACTTAGTCTTTAACAAGTCACAAGGGGAAGCACGTGGCCCGATGAGAACAAAGGGCTTTTGATGTAGGAGGATAAAAGTGAGACTTAAATGAAATTAGCAAGAGTCGTATGGTAGTAAAAGGTGCTGGTTTGGAGTTTACACTTTAGACGTACCTGGATGCCATGTTCAGTGGGTCTTTGTAGAAATGCGGCTGGCTTTGTCTCAGGTCTGAGGCTCGGGCGCGCCAGTATGCCGTTTAGGCTTAAGTGTGGGAGGCTGGCTGGCTGGACATCCGTCCGAGGTCACGACTGCAGTCGACTGGGAGAGATACTGGTTCTCTCGGAATCACGGGGCTTCCATACACCGCCTCGGGCACTGCCTGAAAGTGATAAACACCACCAGCAAATTGGGAAGGAAAATAGGTCTTATTGTAGAAGTCCCTAAATTCCATCTCGAGGCCTAGCTACTCTTGTGACTTGCCTCTCTTACCATAAGCTTCCATCAGACCGGAAATTCCTTACTATGACGTGCTCTCTCCCAAAATCAGTTGCTTTAGGAGAAGGCATGGCTGCTTCTTTTATAACTACAATTAATTAACAACTGCTGGAAGGCGAGGCGTTCAATAAAACGTAGAAATATATATATTATATATATATATATATATATATATATATATATATATATATATATATATATATATATATATATATATATATATATATATATATATATATATATATTGAGAGAGAGAGAGAGAGAGAGAGAGAGAGAGAGAAAAGGACCACTATAAGGGACCGGGCATTCCGAATGCAACGCTGACCCGAAAGTAGATGCATCGATGCAACAGCAACAGTGCAATTTGTGTGCATTTTCCCCGGCCAATTTGAAGTTGGTTCTCTTTTCCCGAATTTGTAATTCGTCGGCTTTCTCGCCAATATGCAAATGAAGTTTTTTTCTTTTTTTAATTCATCTTTTTTTGTTTTTTAATCCTATTTGCCTCCCGGAGAGAAAAATACTACATCAGTCCCTCAGTAGCTTCTGCTTCGCTTGTCCTACTTTCTTCAGCTATTTCATTATTTTTATATTGCTTTCCTTGCATTAGGCTCCTGTGGCATGTTAATGGCTTCAGGCAAATAGGTTAACATAGAAGACTAGAGAGCCTGAAATGTATGGCTTAGAAACACGACGTTTGCGAGGACAACTAATAGAAACATTCCAGCTACTGAGAGGTATAACAACAGTAGACAGTAACCTATTTACGTTAAACGAAAACCAGACAAGAAATAATGGATGGAGACTAGAACTGAAGAGACACAACACATCCTATAGTGGGAAATTCTTCACAAACAAGATATGTGACACGTGGAATAAACTGCCACCAGAAGTTGTAAACAGCAACGGCTGAAAGAGTTTAAATGAAGGCTATTAGGACACTGTGAATGCACAGTAAAACCTGTTCCTAGAGGTAAGTGAGCACACGATATCTCCCCGGATGGACTAATAAGTCTTTGAGACATCTTAATCCTTGCAACTTCTTGTATAATTCATTTGCAACTTTGCGATTAAGACAAGGATTTTATTTAGCTCTGATATGGTGTACAAAAGAAATGGAAAAATGAGGAGGATATGAAAACAGGAAAATGTGAGAACAAGGGATGGATCTTTCCTAGATAGTGACCACCAAGGGTTTGAACGTTAACCGGTATGTATCCACCTTTGTGGCGTGTTTAGTACCACAAAAACATACTAAACAAAAGACTGCAAAAATCAAGATAATGACCACAAGAAATCCTAGATAACGGGCCCCAAAAAGCCATTGGGGGTCACTGTCTAGGAATATTCCCAAGGGATGTTTTCCCTTCAGAATATGAAACCACAAAATATAATTCCAGTCATGATTCAGAATGAACGTCGGCGCTCTATACAGAATCTTCACTCTGGGAAGGCAAAGCGTAAAATGAAGTTGTCATTCCTACCTTCAGGGTGCAAAGAGAAGCTGAATCTGGTTCGTGTTTACCTCCTGAGCAAGCAGTCAAGACTACGACAATTGCCTTGACGTCACGTGTAAACAAAGCCAGTGCTTGAAAAGAAGAGAAACAAAAGGCGAAGAAGGAAATTAAGGAACAATGGCGAAGTGGCTGACACGAGTGACGCCCAGTGAAGAGGAATGTTGTAGCGGATAGCATCCAGCCGTATCTCTTATAATATGCAAAAGAGCATGAATGGGAGAGCAAAATATTTATTTTTCACAATAGGAAAAAGGTCCTTTTTCATTCACCTCCTCTTCCGGGAAAGACATAGAAAAAAAAGACCTCATCAATAAAAAAGGAAAAAAGTCACCTCATACCCAAAAGGGAACAGTGCCATCAGTGCACCATACGCGGCGCACTGTCGGTATTACTTAATGTTTCTTCCTTCTTACTTTCCAACCTCTCTCAACAACTGCTTTGAGGTTTTTCTTGGTTACGCCTCAATTTCCCATTCAGCGATGAATGACCTCATAGGTCTCAGAAATTCTATATTCCAATTCTCCGAATGATTTTCGAACTTCAATGAACACAAAATGAAAAGGCAAAGAGTGAATTAGATCTGGCATCACAAAGTCAACAGCGAATATCGATGAAGAACAGATATAGCCGTTTATTGTTTGCTTATTTCAGAGAGAGAGAGAGATCTAATTTTCATGATACATATAAAAATAAATACAGGTCCCCTTCGATAATCTCGCAGTTAAAGCTTACTATTAGAGCGGTGGCAGAGCGCACGATCACGGCTGACTTTAACGTAATCAAAATAAAAACCACTGAGGCTAGAGGTTTGCAACTCTCAGCAGCGGTCCATGAAACTTTCAGCCACGACCCGGTGGTGGCCTGTGTTGTTGGCACTAGTAGCGGTGCCAGACGCACGATCATGGCTAACCTTAACTTAAATAAAATATAAACTAATGAGACTAGAGGTTTGCAATTTGGTATGTTTGATGATTGGAGGGTGGATGACCAACACACCAATTTGCAGCCCTCTAGCCTCAGAAGTTTTTAAGATCTGAGGGCGGAATGACAGACAAGAAGCCAACAAAGCTATTTACAGAGAAAAAGATTCACAAAGAGAATGTTTTATGAGACATGAAAAGACGCTACAAAGCCATACAAAAGAAAACCGAAAAGTTGTCTGTAGCAGAGCTAGTACACCATAGAGCAAACTCAGAAAAAACGTCAAATGTGCTTTGTAATATGAATGGAAATCAGGGTCACTACGGAATATGGAGACAAGATGCTATGCTGAAAGGCGGCATGCTTCGGGGAAACTCCCAATAATAATAATAATAATAATAATAATAATAATAATAATAATAATAAGTTTATTAAATGTTTTTTTTAAGTGGTTACATTCTATATCCTTCCTGCCCCAATATTTTTATTGAATTTTTTTTTTTTGTTTTTTTTTTTTTTTTTTTTGGTTTACAATTTTTCTTTCTTTTTTTCCAAATGACTATCTTATAGGGTATAGTTACCTGAGAATATGTTTTGCAGCAGTAAAAAAAACAATGTAAAATAGCAGACGTTTCTACCTCAAAGTGCACTAGTAAAAAACAGACCGAATTCCTTGGGACAAAACAAATCATTCTTCATATTTCACTAACACTTCCCACACCCAGACCATCAGTTCTGTTCCGTTAAATCGTAACAAACGCACATTCTACAAAACTCTTAATCTGAGATGTTTTCTCCCGTAACAAAAACATAAAAAAAAACTGGCTGTTAGGGAAGGCGTGCGCGTTCTCTCGCTTTTCTGTCCCCATGAACGCGGCTTTTGTTGGTCAAACATTGGAAAAGTTTGTCTTTCGCCGGAGATAACTTTGACTGCTTATGGCTTTGGATGAAAAATCGCCCCGGGAGCGGCTTCGTCCTCCATGAAAAAGTATTCTAGAGAGAGAGAGAGAGAGAGAGGATACTCGGTCTCATAGGCTTTTTAGTTGGCAGTTAAAAAAAATGGATCTGACATTGAATAAGACTGGATAAAGACGTTTGTATAGTATAGGAAGGGAGAGAGAGAGAGAGAGAGAGAGGAATACTGTCTCTCATGTTTTTAGTTGTCAGTTTTTCATGGACAAAAACTCTAGCCTGGCAGTAAATTAGCACGTGGTAAAAAAATAAGATCGTTTCTATTACTTATTAAAGTAAGACTATAATATATATATGTAATAAGGTACAATTTTATATCAATAATATATATAAAAGGTATATAGAGAGAGAGAGAGAGAGAGAGAGAGAGTAGAGAATTTTAGAGCGAATAAGTTTCAATCACCAGGGAAGAAAACTCAACCACTCAGACACTATAGGACACAATATTAATTGACGAATTTATTTGTGTATGTGAAGGGTGGGCGCTGCAGATCAACTGTTGACGAAATATATAACTATTACAGATGAAGAATAGAAAGAAAGAGAAATTTCTAGAATCACAGAAGAGGAAAAGTTTTTTTTTTTTTTTTTTTTTGTTTTTTGTCAAGTGGAAAGACTGGAGACCAACAAGTACGTATGTGAGGAAAGTGTGTAATTTAAATGTATCAGAAGACATGAGAAGAGTAAGACTTACAAACAAAAAGACAAGAGGAGTGAAAAAATTTAATGTAACAGAAGGTTTTTATAACCAAGAAGCGCGGAATGCTTGAAATATATTGAGAGTTGGACGGAGCAGTTCATGTAGCGGGGATTGACACCCCCCTCCTCATGATCCATCTAAGGAGGAGTATGAATGTGGATGGATATATGTATGTATATATATATATATATATATATATATATATATATATATATATATATATGTGTGTGTGTGTGTGTGTGTGTGTGTGTGTGTGTGTGTGTGTGTATATATATCAGCAGCATTCACTCTTTTAGACAGGGAAGAGTCGCAGTTTCAGGAGATAAGTAATTACACACCCTCCTCTAAAAATTAAAAACTACTAACAATTTACGAAATTAATCCAACAATTATTGGCGGGTTAACTTGAGAATATAGAGGATAATAATTCGTAATACAAAAAGGATACATAATACGTTTCATTATGCTTCAAGAAGAGGGCTCAGTGATGTAAGTATTACCCTTAGAAGAAGAAAAGGAAGATATGAGATTATCCCTTCAGCGCTGAATGACCTTATAGGGCCCAGCGTTTGGTTTTTGGCCTAAATCCTTTATTCCTATGCATTTTTTTTTTATTCCTATGCTATCTTGTTGAAATGGAGTGAAAAACGAATTATGCTGAGACTATTTCATAAAGCAGTATATATGAGTGGGGAGTGAAAGTGCTGTGTTACAAGGTGTTTCCTACTTATTTTTTCATATATTTATTTCCCTTGAATTTCGTATTCGTGTACGTATCTGCTAAGAGGAATGAAAGACTTGATGGATAATTATGTTTCGTAGATACTGAGGCCATCACACGTTTTTAGAGCAAAAAATCGTAAGAATTTGGAATGAGTTACACTCATCAAAATTCTCCTAATATTTGGCAATACGGGGGTTTCAAAACGAAATTACATCTCTCAGTATTTCTATTTAATTATTTTATGATAGGTGGCTATTAAAGAACAATTACAAAAAAAGAATAAAAAATATTTTCACAATAGAGTACATAAATTACTGTTTTTAAATAGCCAGTAATAATTTTGTAAGTAATATCACAATTAATATCTAGGGTTAAGAAAAAAAAGTTTTAAAGTCTAGTTAATAATAAAAAATAAAAGTCCAGTAATTTGTAAATATTGTAACATTTTGTAATATTTTGTAATACCTTACTATGTAAATGACATGTAATATTTTTCTAATAAAAGTTAAATTATTTTATACTTGAATTACGTCACTGGCAAGTCACGTTCTCGCAGCGCTTAGTAAGCAATAAATAGAATTGTCAAGATAGTTTTTTTACGGTGTTTTGTGCTTTTTGATTAAAAATATTGATATTTCGTTTAAAGACTATCAGGTAACTCATCACCACTGCAGGTGGCTGAGAGTGAGTGAGGCACCAGGATTCAACGGTTGCTCCTCGATGTGTTATCGAACGTTGTCCATGCTTTGTAGTGGCAATTAATATTATTATATTATTATTATAGTATTCTTTTATTCCTGTGTAAGTTGTATTAGGCATCTGTAAACAGGGCAAGACGTAAAAGATGCTCTCACAAGCTTCAGGAGAAGGCTAAAGCTGTGGTAGTTAAGCAAATAGAAAAAGCAAAAGGGAAAATATTTCCAACTACGACTTATTTCGCTCTTGCTAATCCCTCTGCCATTACCTCTCCAACACCCACAACTGGTTCTATGAGACGGAAATCATTGCTGTTTAATGAAATTAAAGAAAGTGAAACAAAATGATGAGAAAAGTGTTCAAAAATTCATATTCTTCGAGGTGGCCGGAAACAAAGTCAGGAAAAAAGTCACAATTTGGCCTAATAATAAAAGTCACAGGAAAAAAAGGTCACATTAATTTATGGTGACGGGTAATATAGTTACGGGGAAAAAAGTTACATTATTTCCTGGGAGTCATTATTTTCATGATATTTATAGGCTTTTGTTTTATTATTTTACGGTGATCCCAAACGGGCTTGTAATAAACATGACGCAAAGGTGGATACATATCGAGTTTTTAAAAAAAAATCCCGGACCAAAGATGGATACATGGATACACACGGGCTTAAAATTTAACCCTTAGAGGTCACTCTCGTTGAAGATTAATGTGACTTTTTTTTTTTTTTTTTTTTTGCCTATAACTTTTTTCCTTACTAATTTTTACCTAGTTTCATTTTTCGAGGAACAGATTACTGACGTTGCATGACGGTTGTTGTGTCCTAATTGTAAATCTCAGAAATTGAATGTGAAATATGTGCATCATCAAATAGATACCTATCTGTCAGTGTATTGCCCCGATGATAAAATAAAATTCGTGTAATGATTTACGATGACGATAAAAGCCAAAAAAGGCAAGGGAAGTCAGAGTGGAACATTTTCTCCCCAAACTCTATTGTTAGTTTATTACTTGATGACTTTAGTCATGTATTATTATTCAGATGTGGAGAAGGTTTTTGTATTTGTAGGGCTCAATATATTTTTTTTATTTGAAACATTCTCAAGATATGCAGACTACGTTACTGAATGCTTAAATATATGAAGGAACTAGATATAAAGGAATACAGGAAAAAAGTGGCAGAAAAAAAGTCACATTAATATTTCCTAGATATTCACCTCCCAGGGGTTTTAACCCGGTATGTATTCACCTTTGCGGCGTGTTTAATACTACAACCCCCTTGGGATTTTTTTTTTTTTTAACGCGGTATGTATCATACTTTCCGGCATGTTTACTACAAGACCGTTGTGGTTTTTTTTTTCTTTTTACCCAGTATGTAGCCACTGTTACAGCGTGTTTAGTACAAACCCGTTGGGGATTTTTTTTAACCCGGTATGTATCCAGCGTTACGGCGTGTGTAGTACAAACCCGTTGGGGATTTTTTGTTATAACCCGGTATGTATCCACTGTTACGGCGTGTTTAGTACAAGCCGGGTTGGGGATATTTTTTTCAAAACCCAGTACTACATATCCATTGTTACGGTTTTTTTTCTTTTACCCGGTATGTATCCACCGTTATGGTGTGTTCAGTGCAAGCCTATTGGGGATTACCATAAAAACATAAACAGAAAACTGTAAATATTGTAACGATAATGACCCCTCAGAAATATGTGCATTTTTCCCTGTGGCTTTCTTACCGGTCTTTTTAAATTATTGTCAGTTTCCAAGCCGAAATTGGGACTTTTTTTCTGTGACTTTATTACTGGCCACCACAAAATATTGTGACTTTTATCCTTGCCAAAACCGTGAATTTTTTTCCTGTGACTTTGTTGCCGGCCGCTGAAAATTATTGTGACGTTTTTCCCAGCCAGAATTGTGACTTATTACCGGTCACCATAAATTATTGTGATTTTTTTCCCTAGCCAGAATTGTGACTTTTTTCCGGTTATCTTTTATCCTAGTCAAAATTGTCACTTTTCCTAGCCTAAATTGTTACTTTTTTTCTGGCCAGCCGAAATTTTGGCTTTTCCGGCTACTTTTTTCTTGGGCCTAATTGTGACTTTTTTCCTGTGACCATTGCCAGCCAACATAAATTATTGTAACCTTTTTCCTATCCAAACTTGACTTTTTTCCTGTGACTTTATTATCAGTCACGATAAATTAGTGACTTTTTTTCCTGTTACTTTTTCCCAGCCAAAATTGGACTTTTTTATGTGACTTTATTACCAGCAACCATAAACTGTTACTTTTTGCCTAGCCAAAACTGTGACTATATTAACAGCCACCATAAATTAATGACTTTTCCTGGCCAAAATTATGACTTTTTTTTCCTGTGACGTTACTGCCGCCCACCATAAAAAGATAGACACCCCAATCCGAAGACGGCATCCAGCCCATTTCTTTACAAAAAGGGGGGGGTGGGGGTGGGGGGGAGTTCTCAAAAGCACAACCCATTCTTATCCTTTTCCTTTGGACTCGACAGTTTCTCAAACTTCAGCCGTCACTCGGCAGACCATCTGGCGCAGTTTCCGTCAACGCATAAATATTTGTCTCCTTTGGCAGCTAACCAATAATGCAGCGACCTGTCCTGTTGAATATCGTCTTCCTATTCAGCAATACGGCGTCATATATATGTTATAATGCAGAGGATTACAGCAGCCCAGTCTGGAAATAAACGTATTTTATACTGGATTTTTGTCATCGACTCTGCACGAATTCCGTTATAGATAAACCAATCAAAATGCTATTTTTAAGTTAGGAAATTTTAACGTATTTTATTCTGAATTTTGTCAGTGACTGCACGAATATTGTTTTAGATCAACCAATCAAAATAGTATTTTAATCTTTAAGTAACCAATTTTATTCTAATTTTTGTCAGCGATTCTCTGCACGAATTTCGTTATAAGAAAACTATCAAAATGGTATTTTAATTTTGGAAGTAACGAGTTTTATACTAAATTTTGTCAGCGATTCTCTGCAAGAATTTCGTTATGTATAAAACTATCAAAATGGTATTTTGAGTTTGGAAATAATTAATATTATCCTAATTTTTGTCACCTACTCTTTGATCAGATTTCGTTATAGATAAACGTATCATAATAGTATTTTGTATACCTCCATTGCATTTAATAAATATAAAAAAGTCCAGTTTACTGAAGAAAGAGGCAGTGGTAATTCTCTTGATATTCTGCCAAAGCGGATCATATTGTTTTAAGAAATAAGTAGTAAGGAATGATAGATTTTTGGTCTCAAAGGTTAGGTCGTTGGGAAATATTAGACTTTTTTTCACATTTGCAGAACTGGAATGAGTTAGAAAGTGACGAATAATTATTCACTTCATCGTTATTTGAATCAAGCATTTTAAATGATGGCAAACTTCAGCAAATTAAATAGCTGGAACATAATTTAATATTATTGCATGTCAAACATTTGCTAATAATTACGCATAATTTTTGATTATGTAAAAGTTATCGACCACATGACTAAGAGTTGCTGCCAAAATAATGAATCGTGAATATTATTAAATTTCAATCCCTTGTAATTGATTTTCATCCCCAGTGTAATTCCTTAGAAATTAGCGATGTAATTAGTCTCTCTCTCTTTTGAGTATCATTAAATGAGAAAAATCGCTTAGAGAACCTTTTTTTATATTATGTATTTGTTGAAAGAATAGGCACGATGCAAAATTTGTTTTGAAGCGATTTTTTAAAAATAAATTTAACCTTTATATAACCGACTTCCGTTGGGGTTAGTGTCGTCAGTGCACCTCATGCAATTCACTGTAGGCTAATATTAATGAAGGTTCTTTGCAGTCCCATTCATTCCTTGTACTGTACCCCCGTTCATATTCCCTTTCGTCCATCTTACTCTCCATCCTCTCCTAGTAATTGTTCCAGAGTGCAAATACGAGGTTTTCCTCCTATTACTCCTTTCAAACCGTCGTCACTCTCAGTTTTCTTTTCAGCGCTGAATGACCTCTTAGGTCGCAGCTCTTGGCCTTTGGCCTAAATTTTCATATCCATTCCTTTTAAATCTGGACACGAATTACAATAATCATGTTTTCACATTTCAGGTTTATTGTCAAGACGGTAGGTCGGTATACCATCGTGCTACTGGAGGCTTAGCTGGTATTTTTAATTACTGGTTTTATCGTCTTCATCTTCGTCATCAAATGGCGATTGAGTAAGGTTAGTGAAATGTGGCCAATGATTAGGTAAAGAACTTGGTGCTTCTAGGTAAAAGCAATGTAAGGCTTTGCATATAGGGTAACAAAACATTGAACTGTGTGGCTAGGTAATTTTAACACGGTGGACAAAATAATTCCATGTTCACTGAAATGTGTCGATGTTGACAGTGGGAATTACGTATAATGGCCGGTACTTGGAGTTACCAAATTATGGTTTTAGCGCTTATTATACTTTATGGTAGAGTACTTTTTGGTATATTTACATATGTGATGAACAAATATTCACGTATTTCTTTTCTGTTTTATTTATATATGTGGTGCATGTATTTTCTGGTTATGATGGTGTGGTGTATTTATCGTCTGCTTATTTACGTATGTGTTGAACGTTTGCTTACTCATTTATTTTCTGGTTTTAAAATGGCGCTGGGTATATTTTTGTCATATTTGGTAAAATAAGGTTTTGTTTTAATGACATGTCGTTGTATGTATTTTTTGCCTTATTTATAGATATCGGAAATGCATTTATGTATGTGTTTATTTGCTTTGCATGCTGTGCCACTGAAAATGGTTTGACATTTGCTTTGTACTATGTAATATGTGTTTTTGGTCATTTTTAACTCCAGTAGCACTTGGTATATCATAGGTTATCTAGTGGTAAAAGAGGCCTTTGCTATTTTCATGCAGTTTAATGAACACCTTTTTCATTCAGTTTAATGGAGACCTTAATCTTTTCATGATAGTGCCACGGATATAGTCCAGCTCTGAACCTCAGACCTAGCTTGGCTGAGAACCATGAGAAAGGAGAGTGGAGATTTGTGGAAGACAAGGCACAGGAAGGATTTCACTGGCAGAATTTCGGAGACCCTTGACGTCAGATGACCGTGAAGTGATATCGATGATATTGACTGCAAATTTTACAGGAACATGTATAAACGATGTTTTGGGATTGCTATCGGCAGATTAACTTGAGCCTAACAGTGCCCGTGACGCGACAGTCAGCGGGTGGTAGGAGGGTACAGCTGATTACTGAGGCGGTACTCTGACTAGCAACATGTTTTATATATATATAGTCACGACCCACTGTGACTTAGTGGGTCGTGTTTATAGTAAATATGAGAAATCGGGGGATTTCACGAAATCCCTAGGAAATTTGCGTACTTAGCAATTCGCTTAGGAACATGTGATCGCCGAGGAGTAGTACTATACACGGCGAAACTGATTCATAGAATATTTCGCCGTATTTAGTACTAGCCCCCGAGGGTCAAATGTATTTCGCTGATTTTAGTACTAGGCCCACTGTGATCAAATGTCCTTAAATGTATTTGATCCCTCAAGGGCTGGGACTAAACTCGGCGAAACACATTTGACCCCAACGGATTAGTACTAAACACGGCGTAACTGTAGATAAATCACTGTTTCGTCGTGTTTAATACTAAGCAAATTAGCCATTTCATAAACTCCCTTGGTATTTCGTGAAATCCCTGATTTCGCATATTTACTGTAACATAATACTCACTTATATAATATACTATATGTGCATATAAATATATACACTATATGCATGTGTGTAATGTATGAGGTATGTCTTAAATAACGAGAACTGATTCCACCTAGTAAAAAAAAAAATAAAAAAAAAAGTCAGAACCGGTCATAGCAACACTGGTGGAGACTCAGAACACGTCTGAACCTGTTCGCCAAGCAGCAACACTGACCTTCTTCGGTTGACTGCGAGTCGCCATTTTGTTTGGTTGTGTTTTCTCCAGTGAGCCTCAAAAAAAGCGAAGTTTAAAAGTTGAACAACGCGACAATTTGAAATTTCGAGTAACACTGCACAAAACACTAAGAGAATAGTTTCAAATGCTTAGTACAACTCATGGGAATGCCTGTCTTTCTCGTGCGCGTGTATTTGAGCAGCTCAAAAAATTCAGCTAGGGACGTGTGATTGCCCAAGATGATAAAGTCCTGAACGACCTTGCAATTCAAGAACTGAAGAAAATGTAGAAAAAAGTCTGTCAGTTTGTTCGACAAGACTCCCGACACAGCGTTCGGATGGTAGCCGAATCTGTGATCACTGACAAAAAAACCGCAAAGTTTGTGCAAAGATGGTCCCAAGGGTTCTCTCACACAAGAGCTAAAAGAACGTCGCAAAGAACGATGTGCTGAGCTAAAAGAACGTCGCGACGAATGCTTTGTCGACATTCTGCAGCAACTTGGCGCAGCACTTTCTGTAAAGAACTTTTTTGGTCAACACATTACTACAATTCAACATCCTCCGCATTCGCCCGATTTATCACCTCCCGACTTTTATCTTTTCCCAAAAGTTAAATCAGTGCTTCGAGGGACACATTTTGGGTCAGTTGATGTTGCAAAGAAGAAAAGGCTGATGTGTTGAAAATGCTGACAGAAACTATGTCCTCATGCTTTTGACCGGTGGATAAGAAACTGCAGCAATGTATTAGTGCCAATGAGGCGTATATTCAAGGAAGGGGACACGCATTAAACTCGTAATGCATATAAAGAAAGGTCAGTTATTTAGTCTCGTTATTTAATAGGCACAATTCGGATATGTATATGCAATTTATATATATAGATATATATATATATATATATATTATATATATGCATAAATTAAATTTATGTATGTATATATAATACATATTGACAATAAATGAGCATATTCCACTTGTATTTCACCAAAGCACGGCGTTTCAACGGCCAATTTGGTAATAAAATGGTAAGAATTCGTAATCTGTTTCCCGGCTTATTTAGATATAACAGTATGACTACTGAAACTATATCAACTACAATTTCCATTCCCTTCATAGAAACATAAAAAAAATAACAAACCAGCTTACAATAAATTTCGAAAATTGACGAAAGGAACGTCCCAACTCGTAAGCTTTATAGAGGTTAAGTCAAAGCTGTAATCCGTGTACAACTACAAACTGCAACTTAAGGAAATAAATTGCCTAAGAAAAACAAGCGAAGGTTGTATAATATTTATACAGAACCTTCCTTATCCTAAAATACAATATATTTAACATCATATTTACGCGCAAGCACGTTCGTCGAATCGACGTCTTGCATTAACACTGAATAAACACTACTATGAGTTTCAGAGACAGTGCAAGCATGTTTTTTGGCAATAACCCTGTAAAGAACACTCGTATCAGAACGAGATTTTGCTATAGTGTATTACACCCAGTGCCGTAATTTATAAGGGTATCGTGAATCACTAATGGTAAAGAATAACGACACTTGTCCCTGTTCCAAGAGGCAAAAACTCCATTAGCCAGAAATGGATACGAACACAACAGTAAATATAGCTCCGGCTACCCTCTCTCCCCACATCCACCGCCACCCCTGTCATTCTTCCTTCCCTTCTCTCTCTCTCTCTCACTGAAAGGTGTTTCAGAGTATCATCAATATAGTACTTGTATTACGAAGGTGAAGAAGAGATGGCCACCACGGAACTTAACTGTGGGCACGGTTTCAGAAATTCGTTTGTCACCCAACTTTTCAACTTTATTTAGCCACGAGAAAGCCGCCAATTGCCTTCAGATTGGTTTGAACAGGCAACTGGTTATAGTTACTCTGTGTTCCAAATAAAAATTGAGCCTTTCTACCGGACATTCATCAGAGTTAAACTCTTGATTATACCGATGCACATATAACAGATGCTTTACCATAAATTATAGTGTCTATCGTTTTACTGCTCCACCATACATTCAGATATCTCTCACTCTAATAACCATTTACATTAGGTACCTCTACCACAGAGAGAGAGAGAGAGAGAGAGAGAGAGAGATGAGCGGATCAGTGCATAAATAAATCAGTCAACAGACAGGTAACAACCGAGTGAATCGTTAGATATATACACCAACGTAAACTATTATTAAATAGATATAGAAAAAAATCGTACAAAATATGTTTAAACTGAAGTAACTTTCAGAGAGAGAGAGAGATGAGCGGATCATTGCATATATAAATAAATCAGTAAATTGGCAGCTAACAACCGACTGGATCGTTAGATATATACGACAATGTATATTATTAGATAGATAGATAGATGGATAGATAGATAGAAAAATCATACAAAATAAGTTTAAACTGAAGCAACTTTCAGAGAGAGAGAGATGGGAAGGTGAGGGAAGGAAGAATGACAGGGGTGGCGGTGGAGGTGGGGGGAGAGGGTAGGCGGAACTTTTTACTGTTGTGTTCGTATCCATTTCTGGTTAATGGAGTTTTTGCCTCTTGGCACAGGGACAAGTGTCTTTATTCTTTACAATTAGTGATTCACGATACCCTTATAAATTACGGCACTGGGTGTAATACACTATAGCAAAATTTCGTTCTGATACGAGCGTTCGTTACAGAGTTATTGCCAAAAAACGTGCTTGCACTGTCTCTGAAACCCAAAGTAAGTAACCACGAACACCAGATCATCGTCTAACCGACTAATGTTTCACTTTCCATCCAGACATCGAGGGGCAACGCCGCCTCGCAACCGCCGGGTGGTAAACTGCTTGATCTGGAGCGCTATTATCCTTGTTTATACAGTTGTACTACGACTCACATTTAGGTATATTTCGAATTTAGTAAGCTTCTGATTTATTATTTATAATATACTCCATATACTGAGGATCACTTCAAATCAAGTGAATGACGATTCCGTAAATGTAAAGAAACTAGAGCGAAGGTAATTAACAAGCTTGTTTCCTCATATCAGTAGCTCGCTTCGTACGCCTCCAGCTGTGTCAAACTGACAGTAATTTCTTTGTCAGTTGTCTTGATACGTTGTGAGTGACCGTCTATGTATACGTTGGGAGTGACCACATATATACAGTGCGATAAGATATTATCTAGTATTTGATGGTGTAAATTCTGTGTAATAAAAGCCAACAAGGCTAAAATTAGTTCGTTGTAAAGAGTTCATGTTCTCCGTTTCAAGTAACTTATACGTTACTTAATAATTTTCCTTCCACTTGTAAGGACGATATATCATACAAATTGTTCCGTACCCCCATCTCTTAATTCAGACTCACTTTAACTTCTCCAGAAGTTAATTGTTACTTGGCAGAACCCACGATATTTCGGAGCTTGCTGAATGCAATTAGCGTAATCATGTCCGAATTCAATGAGTAGTTCGAACAGTAATTTCATGATTTGTTTAAATAAGGTTTAACTTCCAGAATGACGATAAAGATAGAATTAACGTAACGTCATTTACCGTATAGTACGGTAGTTAAGGTAAACAGAACTGCAGCATGGACGTTTCTACGACACGTACGCCAAATTAAATTCTCACGAAAAGCCTCCCACAACAGTAAAACAGTCTTTCATAGTAGCGTACTGAGAGAAAAATTAGGCCTTTGCGTCAAATAGCGTTCGACTACGCAAGCTCGCGAGATTTTACGTTCGTTCCTTATGTGATGAAACAAGCCTGAAGTTCTTGGTCAGACCTGTGGAATAAATAAAGAGGAACGCACGAACAGGGATGGAAAGGTAAGGTAAAAAATGTTGGATTCTTACGGACAATGCGTAACTAATCCAAGCCATTATTTAAGTCTTCGTTGGTTGCAGAGTCACGAGCAGTGTAGTAGGTATCGTTGCCCCTGAAGTAATTTAAATCTCTCTCTCTCTCTCTCTCTCTCTCTCTCTCTCTCTCTCTCGCCCTTGTAGTATATTTATTATAGTGAACAGGGCCGGGATGGGTAATAAATTAAAAAGCGTGTTAGACCTACCGAGAAAAGTGTTAATGCAATGAAATTCTATTCCCAAATGATGGTTAAGGAGGCCTTTACGAAATAGGTAGGGTGACGTAAGTAGGAAACAAAAGGGGAAGGAAGGGGATTCCACTTTTTGGAAGTGAATACGTAGAGGGAATGATCAGTTTGGTTAATCTTAGCAAGTATGATTTTCTGCACATAGTAGGTACGCAGAGGCTCATTTATTTATTTATATATTTTAGCAGCCTACGTGACCGGGATTGCCACTGTCATTTTGTAAATAAGAATTGACATATGAAATGTTCTTGGAAAACTGATTTTTGGTGGATAGAGAGGGACTGAGAATAAAGGTGGGAACTCCACAATTAAAGAGGTTGAATGTATACATGATCTTAGCGAGTTTAATGGAATGAGTGAACAGAATTTACGCGAAGTTTGATCGTAATTTATGATAATTAATAATATCATTGTTAATTACCTCTAGCTTTTCTACAACTGTTTCATAGCTATATAAAACCATGAACCAAAACCAGTCGTCTTCGTCGTATGCGCATGCGCAGTACATGCTTGCTCAAACCCACGTGCAAGATGTACGATGACAGTATTTCCTTTTTCTTTATGAGTTCAAATGCGGATTTCCTCATTAATTCGGTCGCTTCTTCTTCGTTTTTACCTTCGGAATTCGTTATAGCGACTACTTGGTAGCGTCACAATGGCGTATTTCGTTATGAAGTCTGTTTGAATGTGGATTGGAATATTATATAATATAACAATTATAAGGTGTATTGACAACTGTAGGTCCGTCTGTCTTCGCAAGGGAGACAGACCTCTCCTCCCAAAGAGGAATGTAGCTTCCCCTCACCTTCCCCCTCCCCTTCACCTTTCCCCTCCTTCCCCTCCTCCACACATCCCTTCCCTCCTCCTTCGCCCCCTTCTCTCTTTCCCCTACCCGCAAACTATCATTCAGTTTTTTCGGCTAGCTCTGATTTGGTAAAGTATGTATATATATATAATTATATATATATTTAATTCTTGTCCTTATTACGCGGAGTAACAAGGGTTCAGTAATGTTACGAATCTGGTCTTCTTAAAGAGGTTGAATTCCAGCCTTTAATCTCAGTTATATTGCTCTCTCTCTCTCTCTCTCTCTCTCTCTCTCTCTCTCTCTCTCTCTATTTAGGTCATATGTCCCTCACAAAAAATTATAAATATATTTTTTTCTAATGATATTCCTCTCCCCATTTAAGCCCATATGCCCCCCCCCCCTCCCCCAAATAAAAGATTCATAATTTTCTATTGTTACTCTTCAGTCTATGCAAGTCATATGTCCCTAATCCACCAACTCCTCAATAAAAAAAAATACACATTTATTTACTGGTACTCTTCAGTCCATGTAGGTCTTAATTATGTCCCTAACCAAGATATATATATATATATATATATATATATATATATATGTATATATATACATATATATATAGTATATATATATATATATATATATATATATATATATATATATGTTATCTCTCCATTGAGGTCATATGACCCTAACCAAAAATATATATTTTGACTTTTTAAATATTTTGCTGATCTATACTATACATACATACATACATACATACTATATATATATATATATATATATATATATATATATATATATATATTATATATATATATATGTGTGTATATATATATATATATATATATTATATATATATATATATATATATGTATGTAATGAGGTTATTTCCTCATTATTCATTTGGTAAACGTGTAACTCGAGCGTCAGGCAAACAACAAACAAACCAGCGGCTAGCGACTTTCCTTTCTCTCTCTCTCTCTAAGCGATACCTCTCTCTCTCTCTCTCTCTCTCTCTCTCTCTCCACGCTAACAGGTAACCAAAATGAGAGAATTGCATCATAAAATAAACATTTATTAAGTAACAAAAGATAATGATCCGAGTCTTACTGACTAACTTAAAAACCCCAACAGTAAAATGTCTAAACTGTATTTAGTCACACCAAAAGTCTATTATCCATTGGGACTCCCTCGGTCCCCCCTCATGGTTCCGCTAGAACCGTCTGTTTCAAAGACATAGAAACACCCCATAAGTACACACACAAGTTTAACAATCAGAGATTAAAGATTGGATATCCTTATAAAAATGTCAAATAGATAACAAGCCACCCTTGGCTAAAACAGTTCAAAACTCACCCAAGCAGCTGGACTATTTAAAGCACTATATCATAAACACTTTCGGAGAGCACCACGACATCTTGTCTTTCTTCTAAAGACGCCTCTATGCCAAATCCCTCATAGACTTGCGTATGATACATTTTTAATAGAAGAGGCGCACACACACATACGAACGCACACTTCGTTAGCGCCTCATAATTACTAGCTGCAACTAGTTTCCCAAAGGCACTTTGAGAAGAGTTCATAAACTGTCGTACATTGACTTGTCTTACTATGCAGTTTTATCTCACGCCACCGACAGAAACCATTGGTCAGCTTTTCTCAGGTCGTCGCTTCTCCACATTCCAATAGGTCACAGCGAACATATTGGCAATATATCATTAATCAAAACCCTAGGCCTACTAATATATATATATATATATATATATATATATATATATATATATATATAATTTTCTATTGTTACTTTTCAGTCCATTTAAGTCATGTGTCCCTAACCCACCAACTCCCCAATAAAAAAAATATGGTACATTTATTTACTGGTACTCTTCATTTATGGATTTATCACGTTCCAAACTTTCGTGATTCACTTATACATACATACATACATACATACATACTACATACATATACATATATATATATATATATATATATATATATATATATATATATATATATATATATATATATATTACGGTTACTATGAGATTCAGGGCCTCTGTAACACGGTTTTTTCGCAATAACTTTTTATCTATGCATTTCATAGATATAACACTTATTCAGAATACACATTATATCTACACATAAATTTTGACTGTATTCTGCATTACGTAGGTTGAATAAATTTGGTACTTACAATGTAAAAGTGACTTTTTTTGAAGACAGGCCAACTTACTCAGAGAAAAGGTTTCGAACGCACTCGTTACGTAACTTATGACAGCATTTCTTCCCTCTTTCTCGATGGATGATTGGCTATACGTAACAAAGGCTATACCTCTGGCAACAATGACAAACAAATTTAAATACAAGCAAAGCAGCACACCTTTATGAATTCTGAACCTCTCCACTGATAATTGTCATAATGAACAAACCAACAAAATATGTTAATAAATACATGTTAATAAATACAAAATCACTTCGATTATTAGTCTAACTCCCAAAATATGTTTCCTAAGAAATTACAGTCTGTTTTATAGGTCACAATCAGATTGACAAGATGTAGGGAATAGATGGTAATTTTCAAAAACATAGTAGACAAGCTTGTTTTGATAACTGCTATATCCAATGTCATGCAATTTTTATTTATTGGCTATCTACCTATTTACTGAAAAAAAATAGCCAGTACAATATTTTGGCTTTAAACCTTCACCAATAATTATCGTCAGAATGATAACTTCATGAGGCTCCACCCACTT
>NC_087206.1:7661769-7669269 GCF_015104395.2 Macrobrachium nipponense
AAAACATAATCCTTTATTTTTATGAGAAAAGTGAACGGAAATATACTACTTGCAGTACTCCGTTACATTTCAAGCAATATTCCTTGCATTTCCGTGTCTTTTTTTCTTTTAGTTCTCGTCACATCTCCGTAGGGGGGTTAGTGCCGTCAGTGAACCACACGTGGAGCACTGTAGGCACCATTAAAGTTTCCTTGCAGCGTCCTTTCGGCCCCTAGCTGCAACCCCTTTCATTCCTTTTACTGTATCTCCGTTCCTATTCTCTTCCTTCCATCTTGCTATCAACTCTCTTCTAACAATTGATTCATAGTGCAACTGCCAGGTTTTCGTCCCGTTGTTACATCTTCCAGACATACCTACTCTCAATTGCATTTTCAGAGCTGAATGACCTCATAGGTCCCAGTGCCTGGACTTTGTCCTGAAATCGATATTTCATTCCATTCTCGGCTCATGTGAAAGTGGATGTCGGTTCACAATATTGTTTCTAAATCCGTG
This sequence comes from Macrobrachium nipponense, assembly GCF_015104395.2. Classification (NCBI taxonomy): domain Eukaryota; kingdom Metazoa; phylum Arthropoda; class Malacostraca; order Decapoda; family Palaemonidae; genus Macrobrachium; species Macrobrachium nipponense. The sequence goes on from NC_087206.1 coordinate 7,662,262, forward strand.
AAAATATTGTGAAATACATTTTCCTTTTCATTCTTCGGGTATATGAACATCTGTATTAGTTAGTTACTTAATTATTGTGCCGTCGTTATGATACTAGTGGAAACATTATTAGGCCATAAATGTTGTATTTCTGCTTTGTAATGATACTAAGGAAAACAGTATCAGGTCATAATGGTTGTAATAATAGTATGCAGATATACTATATATATATATATATATATATATATATATATATATATATTATATATGTATGTATACATATATATATATATATATATATATATATATATATATATATATATATATATATATATATATATGTGCATACATACATACATATATGTGTATGTATGTGAATATATATACACAAACATATGTTTATTTATATATAATGTATGTGTATACAATACATATAAATAAAGGCAAAATCCAGGAAGTAGAGCGAAACAATGAAGTAACTGCTGCGAGGCCTTACGACTTCAGGTCCTTTGTTTATCCTCCTTCATGGATTTTGTCATTATTTATATATTCATCACGTACCAAATATATATATATATATATATATATATATATATATATATATATATAATATATATATATAGTACATATGTATGTATATGTATATATATTAGATATATACATAATATATATTCTTTTTATCTGTAAGGAGAGAAGCATCAACTTCCTGCTCTGCTCATATTCAGGTATGTAAGACAAACCCGTCAGTGTCACGGCCTTTTTCCTGAAGAAAATATTGTAGGCCTAACGGATCCTTTTTTTTTTTTTTTTTTTTTTTTTTTTTTGCTACGTGTATTCTCCTCGAGAAATTTATTTAGGAGGATTATTATTCTAATGTATGCATATCGGTGGATGTGGGAAATACTTGGCTTTAAGATCGTTCGTTGTATTCCCAGTGTTTTGAAGAAGGTGTAGGCGATTTTATTTGCTCTTTTTTTTGTCATTTCAATGTATTGATGTATATTTTGTTTTATATTTTATTTTTATTTTTGTCATTTTAATGTATAATTGAGTTTTGAAGGTCTTTTTCGGCTGTATTTTTTTATTGTTTTTAGTGAATATTTAATATAAAATTTCATAATATGTTTATTATCGACCTCGTTAATAAACATATATATATATATATATATATATATATATATATATATATATATATATATATATATATATATATATATATATATATATATATATATATATATATATATATATATATATATATATATATATATATATTTATATTTATATAAATGCCACAGCAAAGTACATCGAGGTCGATAATAACATATTATGAAATTTTAGATTAAATATTCGCTAAAATCAATAAAAAAATACACTAAAAACAAGTGTATATATATATATATATATATATATATATATATATATATATTGTGCGTGTGTAAATTACATCCTTATTTTGGAATTCTATTTCTACTTCCGTGTCCCTGCTCCTCTCAACCTCCCAACCTCTAAGAGACAAGGCTATGCGTCCCATTGGTTTGTCAACCAGTTACTATGTTATTTCCCACCAATAATATAGCGATATTTCTCTTGTATCCATAAGATTTACATCATACGAAAATAATCTATGGCCCTTCCCAGCCCTTCAAGAACAGCAATATTCACTTTGCTTAAAACTCGTCCTGGCCGGATCCGTTGCTTCCTGGAAATTCCAGTAACCGGACTGCAAATAAATTCCAGCACGAATGCTGACAAAAATTTGCCAGAGTGCGAACAAGGACCAAGTCATTGTTAGGAGAACATTCTTTTTCACTTAGGTTCTTCACGGGACGATATTTTTTCCAGTTTTTCGCTTTTTCTTTTTCGTTTTTTCTCCTGATTAACGCGTTCAGTTCTACTGTTGTTCATCACTGATTTATTTACCTTCCTTTCTTAAAAGCTTTTTTTTTTCCATCGAGATCTTCCCAATGTTTCCTTGCTTTCCAAGATTACCACATCCTCGGCTTTTAGAATTGACTTATTATTCAGGAACGTTATCTTCTCTATTCTTATGTTACAGGTAAGTATTTAATTTAATGTTCTCCTTTCATTCGGTTTCTTAAATTCTGCTTACTATCAGTTACAGGAACGATATCTTCCCTAAAAGTCTTATATTTTCTTTATTTGATGTCTTCCTTTCATTCTGCTTTTGAAATTTAGCTTCTTATTAGTAAACAAGAAAAATGTCTTCCCGGTTCTTATCTTATTTTTATTTGATTTATTGTCTTTTTTGGTATTATCGTAGTTTATTAGTTCTTAGGCAATTTGAGGATAACATTAAAATCAACGTATTCGTTATCATTCCAAAGAGTAAATTATGTTTCCTTGTCCATTTCTCAAGTTCCTCACTGGACGAGTCGGTTGCGTACTCGGCTACCAATCTGGAAGCCCGAGTTTGCTCCCTGCTGCCGTCAGCGCGGAATCAGAGGGATGTATTTCTGGTGATGATTAGAAATTCATTTCTCGATATAATGTGGTTCGGATCCCACAATAAGCTGTGGGTCCCGTTGCTAAGTAATCCATTGGTTCCTAGCCACGTAAATAGAAATCTAATTCTTTGGGCCAGCCCTAGGAGAGCTATTATTCAGCTCAGTGGTCTGGTTAAACTAAGATATGCTTAACTTTTATACATTTCTCTTTAATTAAAAAGGAAAGTAGTACTCAGGTCGAGTTAAAATCAGTTAGGGGAAAAAATAGCCTTCAAATTAATAGAAGAGAAATGTACAAAAGTTAAGTATATCTTATGTCAAAGATAATTATCAATCCCAGCTGAAGATCATAGCTTTATATTTATATATTTTTAATAGTGAGTGATTGTAAATTACGTGACGTCATAAGTACCGAGAGACTACCAACACACACACATACACACACACACACACACACACGCACACACACACACACACATATATATATATATATATATATATATATATATATATATATATATATATATATATATAATATATATATATATATATATATATATATATATATATATATATATATAAATAATGGAGGACGTTGAAGAGTACAATGTTATAGCATTAATTATAGATAGATCCAAGCATTTATTGTTTTAAGTATTTGTTAGCATGATCAGAGGTTAAGGGTCGAAAATTTACAAGCGAATTAGGTTTTCTAACTTGTTGGCTGCTACGCTGGTGTAGAGGTTAGTGGCGTGATATGCCACTAGATGTCGCAGCTTCGCGTCTATCCCCAGGGAGATAAAAATCACTGACTTTGTATCATGATCAGTTACTGCCGCAGTGTGGGGTATGCAGTGGGAGGTTGAAACCAGCATTCTTTAGAAGCTTGAATTTCAAGTCAGTGGCCCCTTTGCGCTTGTTCCATGTGATTAGGTTTCATCTATTGAAATAAATATAATAATAGAGCTATCAATTATTAATCTTAGATAATACTGGTTTTCAAGGATTTCAGTAAAAAAAATTTACAGGATAAAGAACTCAGTTTTAAATGGAATTTTGCATATATTTTAAAGTTCTTTCATTGTCATGGTGTTGTCATTTATATTATATAAATAAATTTATATATATATATATATATATATATATATATATATATATATATATATATATATAATATATGCACGTTTTTAGGTCCCTTCAAAGCTAGTAATAGAATACCATGATATTTAATTCACGGCTAGGCCATGTTATCTACACATTACTGAAAACACGTACTAATTCACATTTAAATTTCTATCCTAAAATGCTCCTGGTCTTCGTAACTAAAGTCAAAACCCCGACACCAAAAATGGCACTTTTCGAACGAAGGTATTGCCGATATTATTTGGCTCTTTCAATATTTTCGCAGCTTTTTTCTGGGTTGCTGCCCGTAACCATCCATCAGTGAAAAAGATAAATATACAAAAATGGAAAGCAAACCCCTAGCACAGGGAACATTGAGAGAGAGAGAGAGAGAGAGAGAGAGAGAGAGAGAGAGAGAGCAATGCAGACGCTGTATGGATGCACTGACATACGACTGTTTGCATTTCATTTCACTTTCGTTCTTTTGTCTTTGAGGAAAGTCTTGTAGGCATTAACTGTAGCCAAGAGTAAACTCTTAAATGAAAGTAAATTTATTATCGGCGTCATAATGACTGTCGATTTATAAAGCTAAATAGGCACCCATGTATCTTATATTTAATGTTTTTTATACGTATATATTAGATGTCTTTCGCAATCGTACGATTTTCACTTACTTGAGGAGTAAGCCTACTGAGTGAATAAACGTTAATAGTACGAAATAAAAAGAAAATGGTCGATAATATATGTGGTTCCGTTTTACCCGAACCAGCAAACATGAACATAGACACTTCGGTGCAGAAACATTAAGCCTACGATGAAGGGACAAGGAAAGGTATTTGCAGGGAAGCCTGAAAGATAGAGGGAACGAGAGAAAGGGAGATGATGCGAGAATAAAGGAACAGGGAAACGCAAGGGGGAAGGAGAAAGGATGGGATCTCGTATTTTGCGAAGATATGAGTAGTAGTTCCGTGGTGAAATGGATGGAAGGAAGGACGCCGGTCCTGAAAAGAATTACACAAAGAGCTCCCGTATTCCTAGGGAGGGAAAGTCGGCGATTGCATTCTGGGGTGGAAAAGAGCACTTGTATCCTGGGATCAAAATAAGAGTACCTGTATTCTGGAATGCAAATAAACACCTGTAATCTAGGGTGAACAAGAGCACTTGTATTTTGGGGTGAAAAAAAAACACTTGTATTTTAGGGGGAAAAAGAGCACCTGTATTTTGGAGTGAAAATAAATACCTGTGTTCTAGGGTGAAAAAGAGCATGTTGTACTTTGGGATAAAAAAAGAGCACATGTATTTTGGAGTGAAAATAAATACCTGTATTCTGGGTTAGAAAAGAGCTCCTGTGTTCTAGAGTGAAAGTGGTGGGTGAAGAAATGAGGTCGTCCTTTGAGGGTCATGATAGATTTTGCTCAAGAGATGCAATTGTAGATCTACGACACATTATGTTTGGAATCACTATTACGTGGACGAGATGTCATAAGTATATTCACGAAGATTAAGCCACAAATATAGTTTAATGTCGAATCCATTATACCTTGGGAGTAACTTGCTCCAAAGGGTAATAACAATGGGTATAAGAATCTGATGTGGGCTTTTGGGTTAGATATAAGTGTATATAAAAGTGTATGCATTATAATGTGATTATAATGCATACATTATAACATGTATAGCCTAGAAAAGGTAACTTTCGATATGTGGGGCTAGTTTAAAAAAAAATGTTTGTGCTCTAAGTAATAAGATTCGAAATTTTATATCGTATTTCTGTTCGACAAAAATGTCAACAACGTTTGTTTTAATAATGTGTATTTTCATATGGCTATGTAAATTAAAACAATATGAAACGTGCTATGTAGGATTGCATTTTTCAATTCAGCAATCATCAAAGACAGCATTTTCAACTCCGCTTTATGTAAAAAAACTGAACAAGACGAAGTGATCTTAACCATCGTGTGCAATCACAGTAACGCGAAGTGGTAAATAAGTGCCCTGCTTATCCATAGCTTCTAACTTCACGGATTTGACCGTGGGGGCCAGTGCCGTCAGTGGACCTCATGCGGTGCACTGTAGGTATTACTCAAGTTTCTTTTAAGCGTCCCTTCGGCCCCTAACTGCAACCTCTTTCACTCCATTTACTCTACCTCCGTTCATATTCCCTTTCTTCAATCTGACTTTTCACCCTCTCCTAACAATTGTTTCATAGTGCAACTGCGAGGTTTTCTTCCTGGTACAGCCGTAAATTCTTTCTACTCTTGTTTCCCTTTCAGCGCTGAATGACCTCTCAAGTTCCAGGTCTTGGTCTTTGGCATACATTTACATTCCATTCCATTTAATCACGGTTTTGACGAGGTAAAAGAAGGATACTTTTTTTTCCATAAATTATTAGAGGAATGGTCTTGCGTGTCCTAATTTCTTCCGAAGCTGCCTAAAATTTGCAGTTCGCTAAATTATTTTCAAGAGATGCGTGTATGAAATCTGTCTGTAGCCTTTATTCCCCAAAAGTCTCTCTCTCTCTCTCTCTCTCTCTCTCTCTCTCTCTCGCTCTCTCTCTCTCTCTCTCTCTCTCTCTCTCTCTCTCTCTCTCTCTCTCTCTCTCAGTTAAACCGTACTACATCGTATGTCACTTCCTTTGTCAAAAGTGAATGGTGTTTACATAACATCGTTTCTTTACCCTCAGTCCAATTTAACAGCTCTATAGGTCAGGAATTCGGAGCCACACCTTTCAAAAAAAGAATTTTTAAATAATAAAAAAAATGTAGAGCACGCGCTTGCCTTTCAGCCTGTTGCCGTGCCAGAAATACCCGCCCGGGCGTATTTCATCGCTTATATCGAATTCACAATGTCAACAGAACTCCGAACTGCTTCAACAAGACTCCGAGCAAACAACTTGAAACTGAAACTGCCTCGGCACAATTACAAACGATACGCGCATCCGGTATCGAGTATGGGAATGCACAGCTCTGTGCAAGCAAACACAAGCGGATATTGGCCCCGATGTTGTTGTTGTTGTTGTTGGGGGAGGAGGGGCCTGGTTGATGTTGGTAGTGGGGGTGGTTGTTGGAGGTGAGGGGGCCTGGTTACTGAATAGGAGTTTCTGGTTGTAGAATTGTTATCTCGGGCAATGAAGAGGAGTTTCTGGATGTAGAATTTTTATTATCTTGGGCCAATGAAGAGGAGTTTCTTGGATGTTAGGAATTGTTTTACTTGGCAATGAAGAGGAGTTTCGGGAGTAGAATTGTTTATCTCTGGGACAATGAAGAGGGAGTTTCTGGATGTAGAATTGATATCTCGGCAATGGAAGAGGAGTTTTCTGGTTGTAGGAATTGTTATCTCTGGCAATGAAGAGGAGTTTCTGGTTGTAGAATTGTTATCTCTGGCAATGAAGAGGAGTTTCTGGTTGTAGAATTGTTATCTCTGGCAATGAAGAGGAGTTTCT
>NC_087206.1:7671769-7682884 GCF_015104395.2 Macrobrachium nipponense
GCATAATTTTGTGAAATATAGTAGCTTAATAAAATAACAATTCCGACTATATCTCGATCGAGACTTCGGTAAATCCAAATACCGTCTATAAATAACGGAGAACCACATCAAATATTTTTCAGGGAATCGAACACAAATTTTGGCTTAAACTTCAAACGAGGCTGAATTAGTATAAAAGCGGTACTTGCTTTCGAACACGTTACTCCATAGCTAAGTTACCACAGCAAAGTCACACTGCTGGCATATGAAGTGGATAAATAAATAATTCAAATAAAAGGTCATAGAAAAAAAATGTGAAGAGATTCCCGAGCTTTAGGTGACATATCGGAAGGTGAGATCCGTATTGGAAAATAAACGGAAAATATTCGTCACTAGCTTTGTGTGTGTTACTTGCCGAAAGCCTGAAATATGGCGTAGAAAGACAGTCTATATTTATTCCTTTTTTATTCGATATTATTTCAAGGATGAATGTCCATGCTTCATCAAAAGCTTTGTGGTAGAAAACATACTCCTGCGTTCTTTGTAATGTTATTTCGTACTGCAGGTTATGTCACCACACCACCAAATTGAAAGGAGGTTAAGTCAAACCTATGCTCATGGACATTTTATTTATGCTGTTACCAGTCAATTATCTTTAGGGACAAAAAGATCTAAGGAATTTCCCAATATTTCCTACACGAAGGAGACACAGCTAATAGGATAGTGTGAGGTAGATATATGTATATATATATATATATATATATATATCTATATATACTATATCTATATTATCTATATGTATATATATCTATATCTATATATATATATATAGTAATATATATGATATAGATATATATATATATAATATATATATATATATAGATATATATATAATAGATATATATATATATATATATATATATATATATATATATATCTATATCTATATCTATATCTATATATATAGATATAGATATATAATATATATATATATATATATATATATATATATATATATATATACAATATATATATATATATATATATATAAATATATATATATATATATATATATATACTTAAGAATCACAGTAGATGCACGTGATTTCATTATATAAGCCAACACCACAGAAAAATGAGAGGCAGAGAATCAAACCAAGCCTCGACAATGCTTGAAAAAAGGTGAAAGCACTTGGTTTAACTTTCTGCTTATCATTTCATGTGGTAATGTGTGTGTGTGTGTGTGCCTGTGTCTGTGTGTCTGTCTGTGCATGCAAAGATTCATTAAATCACACAGGCATAGATCAGTACTTCTCCTTCAAGCGTGAGTAATATAATATCTATTAACTGATATTGAGCAATATTAACAACGGGGACATTACATTTATTGCACTCCAATAATCAAATATACCTGTTTGGCTAATGTGTCAATTAAATGGTGAATATGACAGAAACAATTAGATAGCCACTAATTGAGGCGTAGAGAGAGAGAGAGAGAGAGAGTGATTGATTCAGTTGTATGTTATACACACTGAGTTCCTCACCTTCATAACAGGACGTTTCGAAAATATCTAGAATTTTAATAATAATAATAATAATAATAATAATAATAATAATAATAATAATAATAATAATAATAATAATAATAATAATAATAATGGAAAATCGAAATCTCACAATTTTCTAGAGGTGAGTAGCTAATGATTTGTTCTTGGAAAACAAAAAACAATTTATTCAAAGTACCATTGAATTGGTTGTTTTTCGCCTGCAATTTTGAATTTTTAAATTTTTTTACTATTTTGCTCATATGACATACCATTTAGCATGGTTATATATTAGAAGTCGCCATGAGATACAGGTAGATAATAACCAACACATGTATAAACAAAAGAAAAACAACTTTCCCCGTCAATCTAATACCTTGTGTACCATTCAATACGAATATATTTACCTTGGCTTGCCAAACGCATTTTACCACTTTCCGATCGGTTTACCATTCCAGTAACGTTAGGCGAAGTGTCAAATACCTCCTTGTATACACTTAACCACATAACAAACGATATTAAAAACGCGATGCTCTCTACCAAACCTTCCCCGACATCGCCGCGACAATATTTATTCTAAGCAGGAACTGTGGAGGTCTCTTATCTAACCCTGAATAATAATAATAATTTAGTCTTGGATAGGAGGAGTGTATATATTCACCCACGGGGTCCCTGGAGAAGTTTGCTTACTTTAACGTGATAACGGGAAAGAGGTTTACGTGAATTTCCGCTCAGTCGAAATTAAGAGATGGTCTCCCGTGTCGGTGGGACATCTAGTCAACAGTGCTATTTTAGAAGTAGGGAAATGGGTGTGTACTCCTTTTCACGGGAGTGAAAGGTATTGCATGTATTAGAGATGAGATGCCTATTGAGTTATGGAGGTATATATATATATATATATATATATATATATATATATATATATATATATATATACACTATATTATTATTATTATTATTATTATTTTTCAGTAGATGACGTCGTATTCACATGGAACGAGCACACAGCGGCCATTGACTTAAATTCAAGCTTCCAAAGAATGTTGGTTTCAGCCTCCCACCGCATATATATATATATAGTATATATATATATATATATATATATATATATGTATATATATAGATATATATATATATATATATATATATAACCTATCTATATATTTATATATATCACTGGATCTATATCATGATCAGTGTGGGGTTTGCGGTAGGAGGTTGAAACCAAACATTCTTTGGGAGCTTGAAATTATTTCAAGTTAATAGCCGTTGTGCGCTTGTTTCATGTGAATAGGTTTCATCTACTGAAAGAATAATATATATATATATATATATATATATATATATATATATATATATATATAAGGATTCCAGGAGAAGATATCAAGCAGCATTCAGCAGGGTCCAACAAACACATCAAAAAGGGCCATATTTATTAGCGAAGAACGTTTCGCACATTTTTATCTATGTGCATCTCAATCTGTTAAGAACAACATAAAATACGTTAAAGTTTAAAAAACAAAAAAACATAATTTTTTATATAAAAAGGATTAAGTTAAGAAAAAAAAGTATTTACAAAATTAAAATTAATACAAATTAAAAGGTATATAGTAAAAAGGAACCAGTTCTCACCAAACCATCCAAAGGAGAAGGAGAAGAACGAATGACCAAGTCGTAGGTTGGTGTCAAGTTTTGGTCATTCGTTCTTCTCCTTCTCCTTTGGATGGTTTGGTGAGAACTGGTTCCCCTTTTACTATATATCTTTTAATTTGTTATTAATTTTAAATTTTGTAAATACTTTTTTTTTCTTAACTTAATCCTTTTTATATAGAAAATATGTTTTTTAAACTTTAACGTATTTTATGTTGTTCTTACAGATTGAAGATGCACATAGATAATGTGCAAAACGTCTCTTTCTAATAAACATGGCCCTTTTTGATGTGTTTGTTGGACCCTGCTGAATGCTGCTATATATATACATATATATATATATATATAATATATATATATATATATATATATATATATATATATATATATATATATATATATATACTCTATCAGTCAATTTCCTCACGGTAAATGAATGGTGAAATAGCGTACAAGATGCCGTGTTAAACGAGGAAAGTTTCCAGATTTCAGCGATCCAGGCAGAGAGAATTCCCATTGGAATGACAATAAAAACGTTGCAAGAAGTGGAAATTTATTTTACGCACTGGAATTTGACACAGCCACTACCCGCAATAGCTTTGTGTGGGATGACGCTTCACTGAGATCTTTCTCTCTCTCTCTCTCTCTCTCTCTCTCTCTCTCTCTCTCTCTCTCTCTCTCTCTCTCTCTTCTATATACAACTGCATTCTCTAGAACGGGGCATAGTTTTTCGCCCTTATTTTTTCAGTTAATCAAGAATTCCTTAAAAAATAGACAACCTAATTTAAATGTTCAGTTCAGTGCAGCAGTATATCCTGTATGGTCCGCTATGGAGGAACTTGTGAATGATTTCTAAACAGAATGAATGCACAGAAAATTTCAATGATGCTTTAAGCATCTGCAAATACTTCAGGCATAGTGAGTTTTACCATAAATGGCTATTTGCCTGACGGTACCCATGTTGATAGCCATAAGATGTTATAGTAGATTCACATCACCCGCGCATTTGATGTCTAGGCCAGTCCCTTACGACGCTCCTGATTGGCTGTTGATAAGCCAGTCACAGGGCTGGAAACTCTGTCTCTCTCGAGAGTGCACATAGGCAGGATGTATGCTCCAACTCTACTGAGGGATACTTTTGAAAGACGTATTCCTCAGGACAAGAGGAACGCACATCCTGTGAGACTGAGAGTTTCCAGCCCTGTGATTGGCTTATCAACAGCCAATCAGGAGCGTCGTAAAGGACCGGCCTCGACATCAAATGCACGGGTGAAGTGAATCTACTATAGCTGGTATCGATTTCTGGAGCCAGAGCTGAAAGTAACGGTTAGAGTTTCTTTAATTGTCTGTGTCCTTGTATTTATTTTATGTAACTGTTTGCCGTTAGGTTATTGAATCTCTGTCATCAGAACGCGCGAAAAGAACGTCTGATGAAAGTATAGGGAAATTAGATAAAGTTTTTTCAAAAGAATAAGGTTGACAAGTTCGTATTGGTTGAAGACATGCCAATATCAAGGTTGATATATAAATCACTTCATGTACCCATATATAATGTTGGTCAGTGGTGGTGGCAATAAAAATGTCAAAATAAAAATAATTCACAAAAACATATTAACGCAAACATGATAACTATCTGGCCACAAATCAAATGTTCAAGATTTGATTAAGTGATTTGAAGTCCACCTATGTCGATTATTTTTGCTGTCAATTTCAAAGGAATAGATGAAGCATAACGCTATAATCATTTTCGTGTTACGAAGGGAAAACCAATGAAACATTAAAAAAAAATGGTAGTACACGTTATAATTACGAAGTCGTGGAGCTGAATGTTTGATTATAGAAAAAAATGTATTATTTCAAAAAAGAATCACAACGTGGGATGTATTATATTGTGTCATAGTTACGATTACATTTTTATCAGTTATCAATGTAGCGAGAACAAGCATATGATTTTCAATAAACCTATAGTTTTGAACGATGAAAATAACGCCTACTCTCCCCGCATTCGGAACCCATTGTTTTGTCAGTTTCGCAATAAAATGGTAGGAAGGAAAAAAAAAATTATTTTTGCAGTTGTCAGAAGTATCGCTCACCCAACCATCCCGCAATACAATTATGGCCGTCATTAATTCGCACCAACAGATGTGGACGTTTTTAACCGCGCAAATGACAATCAACGGCAGATTCGATGAATATTAACCTTGGTTAACTCTACATGACTGGTGGGAATTGGAATCCGATTCTAAATTTGGTAATGCTTTCAATCATGGCGTCGCAAAATACGAGCATATGTTCAAGCAATACTCCCGAACTCAGAAAAGGTTTATATTTTACTAATTTTAACGCATAAAAAGGCATAAGGAATTTAGAGTTGCTAGAAGTTGCAGAATTGGCGATTTTTTTAAATGAAATTCCTGACATAATTAATGTGCTGGAATGCCTTCAACAAAATTCGATAGGCTTTCTCTTTTTGCGAACTCGAACTGAACTAGAAGAAGTAATCACAGATTCTTTATTCTTTCAGCTTTCTATACTTAAAAAGAAATAATTAAAAATATTGAAATTGTATATGTGTATATATATATATATATATATATATATATATATATATATATATATATATATATATATATGACTGGTAAAAGTGTTCTGTAACAACAGAATTCCATCTAATAAAAGGAGCCCATAAAAACACCAAAATGTAGAGAGAAAAGTACTATATTTCAGAGACTGCTGTCTCTCTCTTTCAGGTATATGAATGAGAAAAGTTTACAGAAAAGTGTTATTTATACCAAGAGATTCGTCCACAAGTAAGCCAATTTAGGTCACCCCCTGATAATCTTCCTTTAATCTTCAAATTAAGCGTTGGTTGAATGAACATTGCGTCGACGATGTCTGATGTCCAATTCCCTTTTGAGATGTTCATTACCTGCTTCTCTTTTATTAAGGCCGATTCCATCATTTGACTCTTGTACCGGCAGTTGCTGCTATAAATTACACGTGACATATTCCAGTTTATTCTATGGTTATGTTCATTTATATGATTGAAAATAGCCGAGTTCTGTTGTCCATACCTAACTGACCGTTTGTGTTGTATTAATCTCTGGGGAAGTGATTTACCTGTAAATCCGATGTAAGATTGGTCACAGTCCTGGCATGGATCTCATATACCCCAGAGTCTTTGGGCGATGTCTTTTGTTGGACGTTAATCAGGGATTTGGCTAAGGTATTTGGGTAGGTAAATGCAAAAGGGTTGGATTTCCCAAGGGTGTGAGTTACTCTCTTAATCGTCTCCAGGTGGGGAATTTTTATTTTATTGTTGGGTGTGTCTCTGGTCTTGTCTTTAGGGGGTCGGTAGAAAATTGCTTTTTGAATTGCTTTCTCAATTATATGGTCAGGATACTTTAAAGATGAAAGTTGCTTGCGAATTAGTTCAAATTCTTTTTCCAGGAAATCTGGGGAACAAATTCGTAAGGCTCTTAGGAAGGAGGTTGCTGGCTAGACCTATCTTGATAGTATTGTCATGATAGCTAAACGTAGTGAATATATGAAAGTGATAACGTTGGTTTTCTGTATATGGTAAATTTGTATTCTGTCGTGTCTCTGATTATTAAAAAACATCAAGAAAAGGAATTTTGTTGTCTGTTTCCCATTCAACTTTAAATTTGATGCTGGGCACTAATGCATTTAATTTTGAGAGGAATTCATTAAAATTGCCCCACTTATTATTATCCCAAAATGTTAGTATGTCATCCACGTATCCATCCACAGCATGTTTTTGGGTTTTATTGCATTTATTACTGGTAGTTTCAAAGTATTCCATGTACAGATTGGCTAAAATAGGACTTAAAGGACTACCCATACTACACCCGAATTTTTGCTTGTAGAATGATTCCCCGAATGAAAAACAAAATACGTTATTAGATGCACATAATTCAACTAACTTTATTATTTTGTCAAGTGCCAAAGGGAAATGATCTGAATAGGGGGATAATTTTTCCCTTAAAAACTGAAGAACGTCCTGTACTGGTACTTTTGTGAATAGGGAGTCTACGTCAAGGCTTAAAAGTTTTATGTTGTGAAGTGGTATATGTGCTTCTCTGAATTTGTGACAAAAGTCTTCCGAATGTTTGATGTGACTGGGAGAAAAAGTGCCTAAAAAAGGAGAAAGGAGGCCAGCTAACCATTTAGAAATTTTGTAATTGAAAGCTCCGGCGCATGAAACGATGGGTCTGAATGGAAGATTGTCTTTGTGAGTTTTGGGAAGACCATAAAAGTAGGGTAATTTAGGATTAATTACTTTAAATTTCTCTAATAGTTCAATACTCTTTTTGTCTTGGCCAATTAATCTTACTTTCCGAAAAAATTCTGTGGGAACGTTCTGGAGGGGATTTTTCGTCAGTTTTTCGTAAGTATTTGTGTCGCTAAGGAGCTGGTTGATTTTGTCGAGGTAGAAGTCTTTGTCCATTATTAAAATTTTGGACAAAGACTTCTACCTCGACAAAATCAACCAGCTCCTTAGCGACACAAATACTTACGAAAAACTGACGAAAAATCCCCTCCAGAACGTTCCCACAGAATTTTTTCGGAAAGTAAGATTAATTGGCCAAGACAAAAAGAGTATTGAACTATTAGAGAAATTTAAAGTAATTAATCCTAAATTACCCTACTTTTATGGTCTTCCCAAAACTCACAAAGACAATCTTCCATTCAGACCCATCGTTTCATGCGCCGGAGCTTTCAATTACAAAATTTCTAAATGGTTAGCTGGCCTCCTTTCTCCTTTTTTAGGCACTTTTTCTCCCAGTCACATCAAACATTCGGAAGACTTTTGTCACAAATTCAGAGAAGCACATATACCACTTCACAACATAAAACTTTTAAGCCTTGACGTAGACTCCCTATTCACAAAAGTACCAGTACAGGACGTTCTTCAGTTTTTAAGGGAAAAATTATCCCCCTATTCAGATCATTTCCCTTTGGCACTTGACAAAATAATAAAGTTAGTTGAATTATGTGCATCTAATAACGTATTTTCATTCGGGGAATCATTCTACAAGCAAAAATTCGGGTGTAGTATGGGTAGTCCTTTAAGTCCTATTTTAGCCAATCTGTACATGGAATACTTTGAAACTACAGTAATAAATGCAATAAAACCCAGAAACATGCTGTGGATGAGATACGTGGATGACATACTAACATTTTGGGATAATAAGTGGGGTAATTTTAATGAATTCCTCTCAAATTAAACGCATTAGTGCCCAGCATCAAATTTAAAGTTGAATGGGAAACAGACCAACAAAAATTCCTTTTCTGATGTTTTAATAATCAGAGACACGACAGAATACAAATTTACCATATACAGAAAACCAACGTTCTCACTTTCATATATTCACTACTTTAGCTATCATGACAATACTATCAAGATAGGTCTAGCCAGCAACCTATTCCTAAGAGCCTTACGAATTTGTTCCCCAGATTTCCTGGAAAAAGAATTTGAACTAATTCGCAAGCAACTTTCATCTTTAAGTATCCTGACCATATAATGAGAAAGCAATTCAAAAAGCAAACGTAATTTTCTACCGACCCCTAAAGACAAGACCAGAGACACATCCCAACAATAAAAGAAAAATCCCCACCATGGAGACGATAAGAGAGTAACTCACACCCTTGGGTAAATCCAACCCTTTGCATTTAACCTACCCAAATACCTTAGCCAAATCCCTGATTAACGTCCAACAAAAGACATCGCCCAAAGACTCTGGGGTATATGAGATCCCATGCCAGGACTGTGACCAATCTTACATCGGATTTACAGGTAAATCACTTCCCCAGAGATTAATACAACACAAACGGTCAGTTAGGTATGGACAACAGAACTCGGCTATTTTCAATCATATAAATGAACATAACCATAGAATAAACTGGAATATGTCACGTGTAATTTATAGCAGCAACTGCCGGTACAAGAGTCAAATGATGGAATCGGCCTTAATAAAAGAGAAGCAGGTAATGAACATCTCAAAAGGGAATTGGACATCAGACATCGTCGACGCAGTGTTCATTCAACCAACGCTAAGAAGATTAAAGGAAGATTATCAGCGGGGTGACCTAAATTGGCTTACTTGTGGACGAATCTCTGGTATAAATACCACCTTTTCTGTAAACTTTTCTCATTCATATACCTGAAGAGAGAGACAGCAGTCTCTGAAATATAGTACTTTTCTCTCTACATTTGGTGTTTTATGGGCTCGTTTTATTAGATGGAATTCTGTGTTACAGAACACTTTTACCAGTCATTGTCAGCCCATTATGGAATTCAACCGCCTTTCCACGATTCTTCACTCACTTCCAGAAGTCAAGCCAGTTTTCCGCAAGTTTGAAAAAGAACTGAACAGACTACACCGGCTGAAAAACCAAAACACTTTTTGGAGAATGCCTCAAAGAACAAGTACTTCCAAAAATGTACGGATTCGGAAGATGGACTCTGCAATCAACCCCTTCAAACCCTCTATCCACACAAGATTTTTCCTGGAAGAAAAGAATCACCAATACGAGAAACGACATCTTCGTGGCTACGCAGAGTGATATATGGAACTCAATCTAATCTTCGCCTCCTCACTACGGACCACGTATACAGGTATCTGATTTCATTCTGTTCCGACATTGCTGCCTATAATAGCGTGACTCATTCCACAGACTTTTACGCAAGTTAAATAACCTAATAGATAATAGCGCATGGAATAATCTTGAACAACAAGACAAAGTTTTAAACTTATGCAAACACCCCCCTTACTGTAAATCAACATTTAGTTTTAAATTTAGGTCTTATCCTTTGCCCTAATGCCAGACCGCAAAACACCTAGACTTCATAGTGGCTTTTGATAAATTCATATCCGACAAAAACTACAGCCGTGAAGAGATATGTTTCAAAGGAGTGTCACTAAATGCTTTAACTGACTTCATAAGAAATATCCTGTTCCCCCGCAGATTCATGATAGCCATCCACTTCGCTAAAAAAGTTAGTTATTTATATAAGTAGATCCGACAAAGACGGCAAAATTGTAATAATGGACAAAGACTTCTACCTCGACAAAATCAACCAGCTCCTTAGCGACACAAATACTTACGAAAAACTGACGAAAAATCCCCTCCAGAACGTTCCCACAGAATTTTTTCGGAAAGTAAGATTAATTGGCCAAGACAAAAGAGTATTGAACTATTAAGAGAAATTTAAAGTAATTAATCCTAAATTACCCTACTTTTATGGTCTTCCCAAAACTCACAAAGACAATCTTCCATTCAGACCATCGTTCATGCGCCGGAGCTTTCAATTACAAAATTTCTAAATGGTTAGCTGGCCTCTTTCCTCCTTTTTTAGCACTTTTTCTCCCAGTCACATCAAACATTCGGAAGACTTTTGTCACAAATTCAGAGAAGCACATATACCACTTCACAACATAAAAAAAACTTTTTAAGCCTGACGTAGACTCCCTATTCACAAAAGTAGACCAGTACAGGACGTTCTTCAGTAGTTTTAAGGGAAAAATTATCCCCCTATTCAGATCATTTCCCTTTGGCACTTGACAAAAATAATAAAGTTAGTTGAATTATGTGCATCTAATAACGTATTTTCATTCGGGGAATCATTCTACAAGCAAAAATTCGGTGTAGTATGGGTAGTCCTTTAAGTCCTATTTTAGCCAATCTGTACATGGAATACTTTGAAACTACAGTAATAAATGCAATAAAACCCAAAAACATGCTGTGGATGAGATAAGTGGATGACATACTAACATTTTGGGATAATAAGTGGGGTAATTTTAATGAATTCCTCTCAAAATGAAACGCATTAGTGCCCAGCATCAAATTTAAAGTTGAATGGGAAAACAGACAACAAAATTCCTTTTCTTGATGTTTTAATTTTAATAATCAGAGACAC
>NC_087206.1:7683384-7698384 GCF_015104395.2 Macrobrachium nipponense
GCGAAATTTGGGAATTTCATCCTCATGACGATGAATTATGTTTAATAAAAATATGATCAAGGGCATTTTTTTTTTTTTTTTTTTTTTATATAAAATTTTAATTCAACTCTTTATGGAATTTTACCGTTTTCTTGTTGTATAATTGTTCTTATTCAGGGCATGAACCCCATTCCATGGAATAAGCCTACAATGGCCACTGACTTAAAATTCAAGCGTCTAACAAACATGGTGTTCATTTGAAAGAAGTAACAGAATATAGCAGGACATACAGAAAGAAGAGGTAAGATAGAAGGAGATCAAGTGTATTCAAAAAGACAAAATTTTATTTGACATCATTCGTCAGTATGGCTGCCGTTTTGTAAATGGAAATATGGTAGACCAATTGTACTGTTTACCGTATTCCTTACAAGGTTTCATTTGTAAGATGATTCATATACGGAAAATGTACTATTTCAATTTATCAATATATCATAAAACATTTTTCCTTACTGGCAACTATACCACCATAGCACGACTGATAACTACGTAAAAATGAAGATTTCTTACGGGCTACTCTATGAGCAAGAGCCCGTGCGGCCAAAAGGCCAGCTCAATCTATAAAATAAAACCAGATGAATATTGTTTACTGCGCTAATCCTGACACTTTTGAGGTATGTTGCTCTCAGAGTTAATCTTCTATCTTTTTTGTTTAATCTCTGAGAACTATACCAATATAGCACGACTGATTACTGCGTAAGAATGAAGATTTTTTTTACGGGCTTCCCTATAAGCAAGAGTCCGTGCTGGCAAAAGGTCAGCTGAATCTATATAAAAAAAAACAGATGAAGATTGTTGGGCAAGAGTCCGTGCTGGCAAAAGGACAGCTGTCTGTAAAAAACAGATAAATATTTACTGTGCTAATCCTCACACTTTTGAGGTATAAATGCTCTCAGAGTTAATTTTTTTTTCTTTTTTAATAATCTCTGAGGGGCTCCGGCCAAGAGCGTTTCTGCCCTGTTGAACAGACACCATAACTTTACGAGACAGAGTCCCTTACAACTTACCCAGGGAGCGGAACTGTGGCCGACGCTTTTATGATATATCTTAATCTAACTTCTCTAGCCCACGTATATTATCTACGTAGGGTTTTTTATTTACTAATGATGTCTCTACTACTTCTGTTATTATATTTATTAATATAGTAATGAAGAGAACAATTCCACCATTTTTTCCTTTCCTTTTTTCTAGTTATTATTATTAATAGTTTCCCGTTTGATTGACGCCTTGCTCTCATAATCCATATGTTATAGTGTTTTATATATATAATTATGTAAAGGCAAGTTAAAGTTCATAGTTCATTGGTTTACACACACATTACATATATATATATATATATATATATATATATATATATATATATATATATATATATATATATTCTCTCCTCCTCTCTCTTCTCCTCCTTCTCCTCTTCCCTCTCCTCCTCCTCCTCCTCCTCCGCCTCTTCTTTTTCTTCTTCTTCTTCTTCTCTTCCTCCTGCTTCGTTTTCTTCTTCTCTTCTTCTTCTGCCAATCGTCAGTTTGGAAATCACTTCTTTGTCTAGAATTTCAATCCTCCAGGAACTGAAAAAAAGAAGCCGTTTGTTGCTCTCTCTCGCGATATTCCCTCTTGTTGTGTTTTACTCATCGCGGCATCGAACCTGTGTTTGTTTTGTGTGTGTGTGTGTGTGTGTGTGTGCGAATTCCGAGGATTCCCTAAAAGGATATTCGGACTCCTATTGTGAGGTCTTCCTCCAGGCTGTGCGATGTCGTTTTCGTTGTCTTAGAATAACTTCAAACTCGAACACAGCACATATAGTACTAGATGTTATATATATATATATATATATATATATATATATATATATATATATATTATATATATATATATATATAATATATATATAGATATCATATATATATATATATATATATATATGTGTGTGGTGTGTGTGTGTGTGTGTGTGTTTATATATATATATACGTATAATGCTATATATATATAATATATATATATATATATATATATATATATATAGTATATATATGTATGTATTATATATATATATCATACGTATATTATCATATATATATAATATATATATGGATATATGTATATATGATATATATATATATATATTATGTAATATATCTATACATACTTATATATATATATATATCCATACCTATATATATACTATATATATATATATATAATATATATATATATGTACATATATATATATATAGTATATATATATATATATATATATATATATATATATATCATTAGGGAGAGAGAGAGAGAGAGAGAGGATGAGAGAGATGAGAGAGAGAGAGAGAGAGAGAGAGAGAGAGCCAAGCACACAGGCACACAGACAGACAATAAAGTCAGCTAACTTGACTTCAAAATGCATGCGCATCATATGACGAAACAAAGTAGTCTATATAGAGATTTAATTCAATTAGAGAGTAACGCCTGTGAACAGCCCAGAAATAACTTTGTCAGTAAAAGAAATTCCTGTTGTTCTGTTGATGAATCCTGTGGCTTAACCCGTCGGATAACTCTGAAATTAAAACTAAATCCAGTAATAATCAACTTTATTCTTCGGGTCAGTATTCCCCGTCCATTACTGTAATGGATGCGGTAACGGAAGTCGTAAAAATACCCCTCTGCATAAACTGGAACGTAGTGGAGATGTATACTGTGCGGAGTGGGGAAATCGTTGTGCAATAGAAACAAAAGCTTTACGCTCCTCCTTGTAAATGTGTTCATGTCAGATACGAGTTTGAGACTGACGGTTTGTTGTTGCTGATGGTAGATGCGTTATCTATGTTTATTTATCTGTTTATTTATATATTTCTTTCTTTCTTTCTTTATTATTATTATATTATTATTATTATTATTATTATTATTATTATTATTATTTATTATTATAATAATAATAATAATAATATTATTATTATTTAAAATGTCAAGCAGTTAGCTAAATTAATACAGCATTAAGATATATATGCAGTTGTTAAACGTCTTGTCTGTTATTATAATTATAATTATTAATTACTTGAAATGCCAAGAAGTTACATAATATAGCAATGAAATACGCATCCAATTGTTAAGTGCTTTGTCTGTTGTTCTTATTATTATTATTATTATAATTTTTTTTTTTTTTTTTTTTTTTTTTTTGCTCTATCACAGTCCTCCAATTCGACTGGGTGGTATTTTATAGTGTGGGGTTCCGGGTTGCATCCTACCTCCTTAGGAGTTCCATCACTTTTTTTTCTTACTAGTGTGCCGTTTCTAGGATTACACTCTTCTGCATGAGTCCTGGCGCTACTTCAGCGTCTAGTTTTTCTAGATTCCTTTTCAGGGATCTTGGGATCGTGCCTAGTGCTCCTATGATTATGGGTACGATTTCCACTGGCATATCCCGTATCCTTCTTATTTTCTATTTTCAGACTGATACTTATCCATTTTTTCCCTCTCTTTCTCTTCAACTCTGGTGTCCCATGGTATTGCGACATCAATGAGTGATACGTTTCTTTTCTTGACTTTGTCAATCAACGTCACGTCTGGTCTGTTTGCACGTATCACCCTATCCGTTCTGATTACCATAGTCCCAGAGGATCTTTGCCTGATCGTTTTCTATCACTCCTTCAGGTTGGTGCTTGTACCACTTATTACTGCAAGGTAGCTGATGTTTCTTGCACAGGCTCCAGTGGAGGGTTTTTGCCACTGAATCATGCCTCTTCTTGTACTGGTTCTGTGCAAGTGCCGGGCATTCACTTGCTATGTGGTTTATGGTTTCATTTTTCGTATTGCACTTCCTACATATGGGGGGAGAGAGGTTATTTCCGTCTATCGTCTTGAACATATCTGGTTCTTAGGGCCTGATCTTGTGCCGCTGATATCATTCCTTCAGTTTCCTTCTTTAGCTCTCCCCTCTGTAGCCTATTGCCAATTGTCATCGCTGGCTAGTTCTTTAGTCTGTCTCATGTATTGACCGTGCATTGGTTTGTTGTTGCCAGTCCTCTGTTCTGTCTGTCTTTCTCCTGTCTCTGTATATTTCTGGGTCCTCGTCTACTTTTATTAGTCCTTCTTCCCATGCACACTTGAGCCACTCGTCTTCACTGGTTTTCAGATATTGCCCCAGTGCTCTGTTCTCGATGTTGACACAGTCCTCTATACTTAGTAGTCCTCTCCCTCCTTCCTTTCGTGTTATGTTTAGTCTGTCCGTATTTGCTCTTGGGTGTAGTGCTTTGTATATAGTCATATGTTTTCTGGTTTTCTGATCTATGGTGCGGAGTTCTGCCTTCGTCCATTCTACTATTCCTGCACTGTATCTGATTACTGGCACTGCCCAAGTGTTTATGGCTTTTATCATATTTCCAGCGTTGAGTTTTGACTTGAGTATCGCCTCGAGTCTGCATATATTCTTTCCTGATCGTGTCCTTCATCTCTTGGTGTTTTTATATCCCTCCTTCCATTATTTCCCAGGTATTTGTATCCAGTCTCATCTATGTGTTTGATGACGCTCCCATCTGGTAGCTTATCCCTTCAGTTCTAGTTACTTTGCCTTTTTGTATGTTGATTAAGGCGCATTTTTCTATTCCAAACTCCATCCTGATGTCCCCAGATACAATCCTTACAGTCTGGATTAGGGTATCTATTTCCTTGATGCTCTTACCATACAGCTTGATGTCGTCCATGAACATCAGATGGTTGACTCTGTTGCCTCTTTTCTTGAGTTGGTACCCGGCATCCATCTTCTGTAGTACTTTTGTCATGGGAATCATGGCTACTACGAAGAGTAGTGGGGACAGTGAGGTGCCCTGGAAGATCCCTCTTCTGATATTAACCTCTGCTAGTCTTATTCCAGAGCTTCTAAGTATTGTATTCCAGTTGCGCATTGTATTTTTGAGGAAGCTGATGGTGTTTTCCTCTGCCTCATATATTATTATTATTATTATTATTATTATTATTATTATTATTATTATTATTATTATTATTATTATTATTATTATTATTTTATCTGAAATGCAAAGATGTTATTTAATATAGCAATGAAATACTCTTACAACTGTTAAGTGTTTTGTCTATTATTATTAATATTATTATTATTATTATTTTGTTAAAGATGATGGCAGCATCAGTGGAATTGATTTTATATATGGTCTTTTCAATTCTTCTTATTATTTTCTTCTCATCAGGGCTGATATTTGCTAATAGCTGGCCGATGTCCATATCCCGGTGAAAGAAATGTTTTCTAAAAATAATAATTTATTGATATGATAACAAAAGTGGTTAACAAATCTTAGTCTAAGGGCGTAATGGAATTCCAACGTTTCCAACCGTATCATCGGTTCATTTTCAAGGAAAGGTGAGCGTGAACTGATTGGAATGGTGAAGTTGACCACAGCAGACTCAACTTCACCATCGAACATTGCTGTGACCATCGCCTCCCCTTCCTTGACGTCCTCGTCGGGCAACAAGAAGAGCGCTTCGTAACACAGGTGTATACGAAACCCACGAACCCGGGCATGTGCCTGAACGGCGAGAGCGAGTGTCCAGAGAGATACAAGCGCACTGCGATCAGCGCCTTCATCAGGAGAGCTCTCTCACACAGCTCTTCGTGGAAGGACACGCACACTGAATTAGAACGTGTTGCCCAAGTTTTAATTAACAATGGGTATTCCAACCGGGACATCACTAAATGCATTCGCAGAAACATCGATAAATGGTATCAGCAGGAGCCTCGTCCCGCCGCCCTTGAAGACATCACTCTCTTTTACAAGGGAGTATTTCATAAGAAATACAAAGAGGACGAACGAGCCCTTCGTACCATCATAGAAAGGAACGTCTCCCCACGGACCCTGCGAAAAAAGTTAAACTAATAATTTACTACAAGAGCAAGAAGACCAGTGACCTGATTATGAAGAACAATCCAGCCCCCGTGATGCAGGACCCTCTCAAGACAACTAACGTTGTCTACCAGTACAAATGCCCTGTCCGGGAATGCCCCGGCGCTTACATTGGTATGACGACTATGCGATTTTTGAAGAGGATATCCTGCCACGCTCAGGAAGGCGCCATCCATAATCATGCCAAAAACGTCCACAATACCAGGATAACTAGGAATGACATTATTCCTAATATCAGAATTATCGATAAGGCAGCAGACCACCGTCGCCTCCGCCTCTTGGAGGCCCTACACATCGGGAAGGAGAGACCCAGCCTCAACACCACCCAAGAGACTTCACTCCTCCCGACGGTGAAACGTAGGGTGCTGCCCGCCAGCACCATAGAGCCGATCGAACAGGCCAATCAGGTGCCCCCGTCTATCGGCAATGACCTTCCCAATACTACGCTCCCAGTCTCCAGCGTCCGCACGAGAAGAGCAGTGCGAGCTTCCACGTCTGCAAGACGGCTTGACTCAGGGACTTAATCCTCTGTTCAGCCAATGAAAATGCAGCGCCCATCAGACAGAGCACCTGGGACACAATAAATACCGCCGAACGACCCCATTTCAGTTTCAGTTTCAGGTTCTTTAATTTCATTTTTCCACTCCAACTTTCACTTTGTCTGGTGCCCTAGGGCTTAAAGGGTTGGACAACCTAACCAGGCACACTGACTATCCTTCAACCCCCCCTCTTTTGACTTGGAAGCACCCCTAAGGATGACGGACATGGAACCGCAATGACTAAAGGAACGAGAAGAGACCACCAAGATGGAAGCTACCGAGGACCTGAGGAAAAAGAGGACGAAGGAGCACGACGACGACCAGGAATGGACCACCGTTACCTCAAAAAGGACAAGGAAGCAGGAAAAAAGAACCAGCTTCAAGGAAAATGCTCCAGAAAACAACGCAAATGGAAACCAAGTCAGGGAAAGAATCACCCACTTCAGGGTCATTGCAAACAACTCAGCCAAAGGATTCAGAGCCATAGCAGCCTTCCAGACCAGGTTTAAAAGCCTGCAATTCCAGGCTAAGCCCAACAAGCAGGGTCAGTGGACCATCTCATCCAGAGATGCAAAAACAATTAGTACCCTGAGGTCCACGACAGCAATCATCATCAAAGAATTAAAAGAAGAAGAGAGAATTAAGAAAGCAGTAGTGGTTGGCTACCCGCTTGAAATGCCTGAAAGCCACCTAACCAGCGCAGCCAACGTGACAGCTGTGGTTAGAATGAAGAACAAGCAAGGTATACTTACCAAAGCTGTACTAGTCACCTTCGTAGGGACCATCCCAGAAAGAATTGACCTGGGAGTATTCGGGAGATATGGGGTGAAAACGTACTACCCGGAACCCCTAAGGCGCTTCAAATGCCAGAAATTTGGGCACCATAAGAGCCAATGTCAGGCAAAGCAAGAGACCTGTGCAATATGCAGCAGAAAACATCCCACTGAAGACTGCATTGCCAAAAGGAAAGCAGGGGAGACCACAACACCGAAGTGCTCCAACTGTAGCAAGGCACACATCGCCATAGCCTGGGGATGCCCTGAGAGACTGGCAAGAGTAAAGGCCGCTCTGCCCAAAGAAACAAGAAGAGAGAGGAGCTTGTCAAGAGGAAGGGCAGCACCAAAACCTCAGCCAGAAGGAAGGTTTTATACCAAAGAAGAACTGGAGGAATCCAGGAGGGAAGCAGGACCCAGCAGGAAAAGAAACAGCTCCAGGTCTGCATCAAGAAGACCCACCCACCCCCAGCAAACAAATCCTCAGGCACCTAAACCATTGTCAAGGACTATTTACATTAAAACAATCGATCTCAGGGACAGATGACTGACTTCTCCAAAAAACGCATCATAAAGGGACGATCATCATGCGGAAACTATCCAAGAGTGCATAGAAGTACTTCTAAAGAGCTTCATCAAAGGAGCTTCCAAGTCCCCCTCCCCCTCTCTACCTCTATGCAGGAACACCAGGCAGCGACCCAGAAATGCACCCCACCTCCCACCCTCAACCCCCTCACCTCCACATCCTCTGAACAAATAAAACCACACCCCTCTCAACCTCATCCAAACTCATCCTCATCATCACCATCAACCACTGAAGGCATGACAGAGGAAACTGGAATAACATTCGCACCAAGGGACCCCAGACAGTTCTCCTCAACGTACCAATCATGCTGAAGATCATCAATTGGAACGCTGGTGGAATAAGGACAAAGGCAGCCACACTAATTGCAGTCTGCAAAACAGAAAATGTGGACATCATTTTACTGCAATAAACCATGCTAACAACTGGGACAAAATTCAGAATAACTGGATATAATGTCTACACAACCCCATGCGTAGGCACAGACAGAGAATTGGCAATTCTCGTCAAGAATACAATCCCAACAGCGAGAACACACAACCCAATCCCCTGTGGCAACAATGTGGAAAACCCTAGCAGTGAGAATCACACTGCTAAACCAGAGGATAGATATATACACATATAGAAAAATACATAGAGAAGAACGAACCGGAGAAACTACAGCTCACACAGCTCTTCGCACAATGCAGCAGATTCACCAACAATTATATGTGGGGACTTCAACGCGCATCACCCTCTGCTATCATCCCCATCGACCACAAACCAACCTGGAGAGCACATAGCCTTCTCTCTAGATGAGTTTGAAGGAGTCTCACTACTCAACTCAGGGCAACCTACACACATAAGAGGAGGCAGATTAGATTTGACATTTGCCACAACAACAATCAGACACCTAACAAGGTGGCAAGTACACACAACACTAGTGAGCGACCACTTTGCCACAGTAACAGAGCTGGAGATGCAGCAACTACCGCCAATACCGCCACCCCCTCCGACATGGAACCAAGACCTGGCAGACTGGGTTGTATTTTGTCTAGCCCTCGAAGAGTGGGCAGCACAATACACACCTCCAGAAGACATAGATCAGCTAGAAAAAGATCTAGTTGAGGCTATACACAATGCTTCAAACAGGGCAATGCCCATGAGAGTAGGAAGAAGAGACCACACCTACAAAGACTCCTGGTACTACTGCCCAGAAGTAAGAAGACTGAAAACCCTACTGAACAGAGTAACAAAAAATTTTAAGGAAAAAGAAGGACAACAGAAAACAGGGAACGTACTTACAAGCAGTCAAAAAATGATGTTCAACAGCAGCTGCAAGAGATAAGAATTGAAAAGTGGATGGAATGGTGTACAAAACTATCACAGTACACATCTTCTCTTCGGAGCTATGGAAGTGGCTGAACAGAGTAGCCGGAAAGAAGAGAAAAAAAACACGTAGCAACTCACCCTCACCCACTAGAAGAAGCGGAAAAGAAAGACTGGCAAACATCCTTCGCCAATAGGACTAGCTCAGGTAACCTCTCCCCTGAAACAAGAAGAATTCAGGATCAACTAGCACCAATTCGATGGGAGGAGATCGATGCGGCCTGCCACAGACCAGATGATACTGACACCCCTTACACAGTAGAGGAACTGAAAGCAGTTTTTAAAGTTGGCAGAGACACAGCACCAGGAGCAGACAGGATAACATACACCATGATCAGCAAAATGGGTCCTGCAGGAGGAAACAGCCGTTTTCCTGAGAATCCTGAACAAAACACACATCGAGCACACAAGACCACAAACCTGGCGGCAGCAAGACACGCAGCCAATCCCCAAACCTAAAGATCCAGAGAACCCAAGACCAATCGCTTGGTGTCATACATTGAGAAAAACTGGAGAAAAAATGGTACTAAATAGAATGAAGTACAAGATTGGTCCACTGCACAAGCAGCTATATGCATATCAGGAAGGAGTCAGGAACTACAGAGTGCATAACAGATGTTCTCAGCTATATAAATCAGAAGAAGGCCACAGTAGTCTTCATAGATTTTGAAAAAAAGCTTTTGAACTAGCCAGTCCAGCAGCAATACTTCAATCAGTAGTAAGGAAGGGTAGTCCAAGGACACTTACTAGCCTGGACAAAAAAACTACGTGCTGGAAGGCAGGCCAGAGTAAAATTCCAGGAGTGATGTCTACATTCCACACTTGGAAAATGGCATCCCTCAGGGAGAATTCTGAGTCCATTTCTATCAATATACTAATGGAGAATATAGCCTCCTGCAGCTTCCAGAAGGCGTAGAAATCTTCATCTATGCCGATGATGTGTGTGTAGTAGCAAGAGGAGCTGTTAGAGTACCCAGAATGCAAAGGGCACTCAATGACATCAACAATAAATCAAATGAGCTAGGCCTAAAAACAAACATAAATAAAACAAAGGCCATGACAATAAAAGCCCACAGACTGCTGCAACCACTAACAATAGGAGCTGAGCCCATAGAATGGGTAGACAGCTACATGTACCTGGGAGTTGTCATAGATCAGCAGCTAACTTTCAAGGAAGAAATCAAGTACTTGAGAGAAAGAGCAAATGCAAGATGGCCGCATGAGATACATGTCATCCCTGAAGGAAGGAGCAAATAACACATACAAAGGAAGTACTACCTAGCCTGCACCAGAACATTGGTGGACTATGCTGTCCCCACTCTGATGAGGCTGACAGAGGCTCAGAAAGAATCACTGGAGGTCATTCAAAAACAATGCAATGAGACTCATGCTAAGAGCACCTACATGGACAAGGCTGTGCAACCTCAGGCTTGAAATAACTTTGAAACCTAAACTGCCACTAGAGGATAAGATTGCACAGCGAAATGCAAAGCACATGGCCAAGATGTTCCTCTCAGAAAGAGACTCCATCTCTAAGAAAAGAGTAAGAGAGGAACTTGCCAAACACCCAGAGATTCAAACTTCGAGTTCCTATGGTAAGGAGGACCAAAGTGACAACATCAAGAGTCTAGGCATGGCAGAAACACTGCTGCAACTAGGTCCAGACACAACACAGGGCACACAACAGCTACCACCCTGGAAGAAGGACACTGCAATATACAAATACACAAGCCTGCCAAGAGCAAAAGAGGACTGCACAGGAGAAGAGCTAAAAGCGGCAGCCTATGAAGCAATCAGAAACACTGAGACCATAGGGCACAAACATACTACACTGATGGCACTGTAGATCCTGAGAATCAAACTACGGGAGCTGCAGTAATATTCAAGAAACTTCACAGCTGCTGGAGGACCTCCAACCACACCTCCACTATGCAGACAAAGTTAACAGCAATAAGACAGGCAACTGCTGTACTCACTGGAGAATGAAGAAGGGATGTTAATTCATCCACACAGACTCAAGTCCTTCAATGCAAGCCCTTGCAACAACAGAAAAATTAAAGAAAATAAGGCACGCTGGCTGGAATTAAAACAAACTGCTACACCAGCACAGCGAAAGAGGAAGACCTGTCACCTTAAACTGGATACCCAGTCACATAGGAATTCCAGGCAATGAGAGGGCTGATGAGCTAGCCAAAAGTACAAAACACATTGACAGAGTGCAAATACATATACAACATGCACTGCAACAAGTCAAGAATGCAATGAAACCACTCTGCAAAGAAAAATTGCTAAAAGACCATCGTGAGTGGGTAGAAAAGAACTCACCGTCTGCCAGATGGTATAAGACATCGACTGGTCTAGTGCCTCCTCCATAGACAGGCACACACCCCAAGAAAAAACTTGCTGTGATCATCCACAGACTCAGGCTAGGATATAAAGCCTGCTGGGAAATTGTGGAAAACAGTGTCAGACCATGTGAACACTGTCAAGAAGAAACACAGCAACCGCTCCTTCACTACCTGCTGGAATGCAGAGAAACAGCCCAACTAAGAGGTGCAGCACAAACTGCAGTACCTGCACAAGATGCCTGAGCATGCAGCTGCCACAGTCACAAAGACAATCATTGAAAACTTAGAAGAGCATGCCCAGGTGCTCTACAACCTACCTCCACCAAGGTAATCAAACTAATAAGTGAAATCAATCACCCTCCCTCATCACATCCCCTCATTGTAAGGCTCTATCCACATCATCCACTATCATTCTTTTAAAAACTTTACCTACAACTGAAATCCTCCCGCAGGGACCCAAGGGAGTAAAGGGTTGGACAACCCCACCTGCACCGCTTCTCCTATTTTCGAAAGCCTTACACTCACTCAAACTTCTTCAATAATATGACATGATGGCCATCTCTTACTGACACCATCATCCTTCCCCTGTCCACTCCTATCTCTACAACTAAAGATATTTTCAATTCAAAAAACTAACCAGTACCTAAAGAATCTTTTCAGATACCTACGGGCCGAACAAGGGAAAGGCCCGGCCGTGCAACAAGAAGTGTTGGCTTAATACAACAACAACAACAAGAACCCATTCCAATCAGTTCACGCTCACCTTTCCTTGAAAATGAACCGATGATACGGTTGGAAACGTTGGAATTCCGTTACGCCCTTAGACTAAGATTTGTTAACCACTTTTGTTATCATATCAATAAATTATTATTTTTAGAAAACATTTCTTTCACCGAGATATGAACATCGGCCAGCTATTAGCAAATATCAGCCCTGATGAGAAGAGAATAATAAGAAGAATTGAAAGAGACCATATAAAATCAATTCCACTGATGCTGCCATCATCTTTAACAAAACATGTTTGAGTATGAGGTCCTCTACCTTCATTATTATTATTATTATTATTATTATTATTTTATTATTATTATTATTTGAATTGTCGAAATGAAGTTACTTAATATAGCAATGAAATACGTATCCATGGATAAGTGTTTTGTTTATTATTTATTAGTATTATTATTATTATTATTATTATTATTATTATTATTATTATTATTATTAAGATGTCAAGCAATTACTTCATACGCCAATGCAATGCTTACTCAGCGATTGCGTCGTAATTTGCTCAGTTTGCTGATCGTTTTATTACAAGAGAAACGAGGGGAATTTTGGAGTCGTTTGGTGCGTCTGCTATAGGCTAT
This sequence comes from Macrobrachium nipponense, assembly GCF_015104395.2. Taxonomy (NCBI): domain Eukaryota; kingdom Metazoa; phylum Arthropoda; class Malacostraca; order Decapoda; family Palaemonidae; genus Macrobrachium; species Macrobrachium nipponense. The sequence continues at coordinate 7,696,296 of NC_087206.1, forward strand.
AAAATACACTGCAAGTACTTGGACTCTTTCCAGTTAATTGCCATTGTATAATTAACTCAGGCGAAGATATATATCGGAGGAAATAAAAGAGGTTTATTGCTTCGGTATTGGTTCTATTACCTGCAACGGAAATGAACCTTGTTTTCTCTCTCCCCCCTCCCCCCCCCCCCTCTCTCTCTCTCTCTCTCTCTCTCGATATATAAATATCAGTACACCACGTAAATTTGGCTCGGTTTGACTGTGCCATTCTGTCCTCTTAGACTAGATACTAATCTCTCTCTCTCTCTCTCTCTCTCTCTCTCTCTCTCTCTCTCTCTCTCTCTCTCTCTCTCTCTCTATTTGTTTTAAATAAGTTTTCGGCCTTTTGTGTATGAAACACTCCTAATTATTTCTTAAAGGTGATGGTGCAGCAATAAGAAATAGGGTGGGATCGAAGTTCCATTACCGAAAAGAAAACCTTAATGTTTATGTAATCAAAGCCTTCGGCACGAGAATTGTTTAAAGTATGAGAATTGTAGAAGAGTACTGTATAAATATCTCCAAAAGCTTTTTTATAGTATTCAACGATATCTCCAGTAAAATGATATGAAAGCCATCGTTCTTAAAAATATAACCCACTCTGAGCTTGTAAAAGTAAATTGCAATCGCCAGGCTATGAGTTCTTATTTATTTATTTATTTATTTATTTATTTATTTATTTATTTATTTATTTTTTATTTTTATTTATTTATTTATACGTTTTCCACTGACAGCCTTGAATTCGGAGGGGAAATGAACGAAGATATTCCCCTTCCAACGTGGAACTTGAATCAGCTTTGCTTCGTTGGACTGATGTTAGGGTTTTACCAATTACATCACTAACATTTCTATAGTGTTTAAAATACGCAGTCGCCAGAGGATTCAATAACATTCGTTACAATAATTTCGAGTCGGGCTTGTTCAGTATTCGAATATTTTACGTTTGATTTATTCTAGTAGCCGGCGTTCGCTCACCGCTGCCACCAATGCGGAACCAGATGAATTTATTTCTGGTGATTAGAAATTCACTTCTTGATATAAAGTGGTACGGATCCCGCAATAAGCTGTAGGTCCCGTTGGTAAGCAAATTGGTTCCTAGACACGTAAATGAAAATGTAATCCTTCGGGCCAGACCTAGGAGAGCTGTTAATCAGCTCAGTGGTCTGGTTAAACCAGGATACGTTTGATATAGCTTAGCATTTCGTGGTAGTTACTGCGTCATGATCAGCAAAACTGTATTCAGCTAATATCTTTACTTTTAAAGGGAACAACTTTGATGATCCTTAAACCAGATTATTTTGATTGACCAAATATTTTATTAAGTGAGAATTTGCAGTTCAAACCTTGAACTTAGCTGGAAATTCTAAGACGCTGCTAAAGCTTTAACTGGGTTTTGAGACTTTGGTAACTTAGACTTTCATTGATTTCTGAGACACTGATAAAGCTTTAACTGGCTTCAGAGAATGTGGTAACTCAGACTTTCCCTGATTTCTGAGACACTGTTAAAGCTTTAACAGTCTCCAGTTTTGGTTACCTGGTCTTTTACTGGTTTCTGAGACAATAATAAATAAAGCTTTACGGGGATTTGAAACTTTGGTAACTTGGTCTTATATTGGTTTCTGAGACTGATACAGCTTTAGATGGGTGCTGAGTTGGTAAATGGCTTTAATGTTAGGTGTTGTTTTATTAAAAGAAGTAAAATATTTATTATTTGTTACTGGATTTTTAAACTGTGATTTTTGGAAAATTACAGAAGGACGTGAACATTTCTGCGGGAAAGTGAAATATGCCAGTATTAATAAAACAGAAATGTCAATAAAAATCACATGAAATGAATGGCGAACGCTAATAGAAAAAAACGTAGCATAGCCTGCAAAGGAAAGATTATAAAACTTAGTCATTTTCCCAAAGTGTCTAACCCCCCCCCTCTCAGGTTGGGAATTTCATTTCCACAGTTTTTCCGAGTACCATCGTCGTCTGTCCCAGAGTGAGCGATCCATGGCAAAACTCTTTGCGCTCAAGCATATCGTGGCAAACGTGGATGCGCGTGGTATTCCCATTTCACACCTTC
>NC_087206.1:7703384-7713384 GCF_015104395.2 Macrobrachium nipponense
CAAGTTCCAGCAAAAAAAAAAAAAAAAAAAAAAACTGAGTATTAGCCAGGTTTCTTTTATACGCCTTTTGTAGTTTGGCGAGACACTAACACCGTGATTAGTTAACGATTACACGAAGTGGCGGAGTGGGAATAGGGGTAATGAAGTAGTAAAAAAAAGAAAATTTCCTACTAAATCTTGAACTTTAATAGATCATGGAAATTGCTCTTTGAATACAATCAGTATTTTGTATCTTGGGGAATGTATCTTTGGGATATATCTTAAGTACGGTTTCTTTTATGACTGTAGAATTAGTGAGTGATTTGTTCGGTTTTTGAGATTGGCAACGGTGAACTTTTTATATACCATAGCTACTAACACATCCATTAACACACAAACACCACACACACACACATGTATATATATATATATATATATATATGTGTGTGTGTGTGTGTGTGTGTGTGTGCGTGTGTGTGTGTCTATGTATGCATAGGTTGGATGATTTTATTTTACAATGCGCTAGCCAAAGTTATTTACTTAATTCATATCAACAAAATATTCGTTATTTTCACATTAAACAACACAGTATTCTTCTTATTCCCTTTTGCAACACTAATGCATCAAGCAGTGTCCACATAATTAAATAACAGAGGAGAAATGACAATAAGGACAAATAATGTGAGTAGGTATGTGTGCACGAGAGAGAGAGAGAGAGAGAGAGAGAGAGAGAGAGAGAGAGAGAGATTGCCTCATTCATCATCTTAAGCGTTGATGTACTTTGCCCATAACTGAGATTAATGTCACTCAGTAAGATTATTCTGCTCTTATATGAATCCGAGGCTTTGTCCCGGATCGTGTTGAATTAAGTTCCCGGATGTACCATGACCTGCCAGGTCGTTATACAGTGTCCATAAAGTCCCAGTACCATTCTATGCAATAAATACTTGTAATGGTATTGGGACTTTATGGACACCCTGTATGTAACTGAGGTTAGTGTAAGGGTGAGTTCGTACTACATGCAAGTATAATATTATTATATATATATATATATATATATATATATATAATATATATATATATATATTATATATAGAATGGTAAAAAAGGCTCTATTCCATCTAATAAAAGGAGCCCATAAAAAAACGCCGAAATATAGAAAGTAAGTACTATACTTCAAAGACTACTGTATCTGGCTTCAGGTAAATAATTCATTGCCTATCTGAAGACAGAGACAGCAGTCTCTGAAATATAATACTTAACTTTCTATATTTTGGCGTTTTTTATGGGCTCCGTTTTATTTTATATTGTTATATATGTATATATATATTTAATATATATAGTATATATATTAGTATATAATATATATATTATTATATATATAGATATTATATATATATATATATGTATTTATATTAAATAATAATTAATATATATATTATATATATAGTAATATTATATATATATATATATATAATAATAATAAAAGGATAATCATAAAACCGCCAAAATATAGAAAGTAAGTACTATATAGTATCTACATATATATATATATATATATTATATATATATATATATAATATATATATATATATATATATATATATATTGTCGGACATAGCATAACCTGACAGATTATGTTATATATAGCTGGTTAGTATAACGGTTGAAGAAAACAAACTTAACAGTAAAAACTTGTCATAAACATGTCGGTAACTTATCGCACACTTCTAGCAAATAAACCTGGCAGGTCGTTATTTGTGGTTGAGGTTATTATAAGGGTGACTCAAAGTCAGCAAAGCAAAGCACTCATAAACATGTTGCAACTTATTGCACACATGTCACAAACAGGTTATATACAAGTAAAAGACTTGTATATTACCTTGTATGTGACAGCCAGTCTTTTCTCTGGCAGGAAGAGGTGAAACAGGCATGAATTTTCGTGATATTTTTTTTTTTTTTATAGAATTTTTAAAAAGTTTGATAAAATATTTTTGTATCACAATTAATGGCTACTGTCAGTGTCATTTACTTAAGGAAAAGGACAGATTCACATAGTTTTTGCAGTGGTATGTTAATGACGTAGGTTCTTAGATTATGTAAGTTTAAAGTTAAAATTTAATGTACTTTGCTTTTGTGTTCATAAAGGAAAAAGTGATAGATGCTCTGAACTTCAGTAACTAAGCAAATTGCTTTTGAGGATGTCTGCAGTTTCTGAATGCCATTCTTTGTCAATAACATTATAATTATTTAACCTTTACGTAACCCATTTTTTTTACCATACGCATTCTATAAGTAAACCACCAGCACCGCAGTTATTAACGATTCTTTTACATATCGCCACTTGAATTTCACGACTTTCAGAGTGATTTGCCTCTCCATTTATACAGCAAAACCTTCTGTCCTGTCTTTCCCTATTCTGCCGTTTCCTTTCCCTCACTGACATTCGTTTCCCAAACGTCAGAGCGCTCAGGAATCGCCTTCCTTCTCACCTGGAATACAATCTTCTCAGAACTGCAGAGTGACTCTGCTCACCTCGGAATGCTCTCCCGTTTGTTTAGAAGTCCTCGTCTGTATCCGAACCTCTTTCATGGCTCAGTTCAGTAATGTGCATGTATGTACAGTGATGCTCAAATCTCATGCGACATGACTCCATAGGATTTCGTTCAAGATTCACTAACTGGCAACCTAGCATGCTACATATTTATCTTTTATTTCAATGCAGAAACGCGATTATTGCATACAATGTGGACATAATATGTTTCATGAGCGTGAAATCTGTCATATATTTCAAAACTAAGAAAATGTCACGTGTAGCAAATTTCAGAAAAAACTGTTTCGAAACATTTTCAAAAGTTTCGTTCACACATCGCTGAAGCATTTGACCTAAATGAAGTCGTCATTAAGCATTCGTCATCAAGCATCAGTTAAAAAAAAAGGCGAAAAAAATTGTCATAACATTATTAATGCTTCCAAAGTCTACATAAAATTTGAAATAGTCTTATTTGATTGCTTTACCACGTCAATGCTGAAAAAAATGTAAATATGTATATAAAAGTAGAATGCGCCCACCGATAACGTGTGAGGGGAGCATGTGTGACGTATCTATCATTAGTGTCGGTGCAACAACAACCACCCGGTGTAACATAAGTAGGTCTACACTGAGTAGCGACAATGAAATTATCTTGAAAAAACTTACTTATTATGTGTTAGAGGAATATTTGGATTTTCATGCATAATTAATGGTTATAATTCTTAAAAGTTTTAAAAAAACTGTGGCATACTAGCAAATATTTGCCTATGCAATTATTCATTTTTCAATGCCAAGATATTGTTCCTAGGCCTAGGTGTTAGATTTCTTTAGTTTACAATTAACAGTCACATCTCTCCATTAACAATTTCTGGCCAGAAAGCAAATGAGGTTATCAACACTTTCTTGTTCATCAAATTACCTTATGAAAGAATAAATTATACACCAAAAGCGAGGACTTTTAAAATAATATTTTAAACCAGTTGAAAAACAAGTGTTCCATACGCCTTGATATTAATACTTATGATATTTCGATTAATAGTCTTCTCCATATAATCATTATCTTTTATTCCTCAAAGAACAGGTAATCTCTACAAATGGTAACATTAGTAACATTACATCTCATAAGCTTAGATTATTCTTTTAGGCCTATAAATCATTTTGCAACATATAGGCAGCTTAAACGTAGCATAAAACTTCAACATTCAAAGAAAACTGGTTGTAATTCATATTCCTATTGTATTCGTCAAAAAACAGATAATCTCTACAAATAAATTTATTAATAACAGATTATATCTCAGAGGAATTAGATTATTTTTTTAGGCCAATAAAACATTTTGCAACGTACAGGCAGCTTAAACACAGTCGAAAGCTTCAGCATTCAAAGAAAACTTGTTTTAATTCATATTCCTACGTTGAAAATGTTGTTATGACTGTTGAGCTTATTAGGTCTACTGTCATACTGCAGCAGACGTAGTATGTTGACCGGTCCAAGGAGCATGTAAAGGGTGCTTTCATTGATGGCACAGCTAACCTTATCACACCGCACTTTGAACTTAGCAGCGTAAAAAAGAAAATGAATTCAAATCACACAGATTACGAATTATACCAATGCATAAAAGGGATCATATTTATATAACCATAAGAAAAATTGGGCTAGCTGTGAATTCACAAACTTTTCGACATGTATGACATTAGGAAAAAAGTATAACACTACTTGGCAACATCCCGTTGAGTCTGAGAATCTGGACGATACAAAAAGAATCATGTCGCATGAGATTTGAGTACCACTGTATGTATGTATGTATGCATGTATGTATGTATGTATGTATGTGATATATATATAAATATATAATTACTTATATATGTATATGTATATATATATATATATATATATATATATATATATAATATATATATATATTTATATATATATTACATATATATATATATATATAAATATATATATCATATATATATATAGAATCTATATATATATATATATATATATATATATATCTATATATATTTTTGTGTATATATATATCGAGCTACAATGTCCTTTAATATCTAATTCGCTCTACCTCGGAATTAATATATTTTCATATATGCTTAACCGAAGGGGAATTTTTTTCTCTATAATAGACTTGCCTGGACCGGGGCGTGAACCAACGGAGCCTTTCAAATCCAGGAACGTCAGTGAAGCTTTTACCTGCTACACCACCGCGAGAGGCTTGCGGTGGTGTAGTAGGTAAAAGCTTCACTGACGTTACTGGATTTGAAAGGCTCCCCTGGGTTCGCGCCCCGGTCCAGGCAAGTTTATTATCGAGAAAAAATTCCCCTTCGGTTAAGCATATATGAAAATATATTAATTCCGAGGTAGAGCGAATTAGATATTAGAGGACATCGTAGCTCGATATATGTATATGAATCACGGAAATGTGATATGACTTATATGTATATATATATATATATAAATATATATATATATATATATATATATATATATTATGAACATAGAAATACATATAGATACACACACACACACACTATATATATATATATATATATATATATATATATATATATTCTGTATATCTGTGTTTGCGAAAGTGTGTATGTATGTGTGTGTGTGTATAGCCATGTGTTTGTGTCCAGTGTTCTCCTTATTCACTATTGTTCAGTTCTCTGGAAATGATATTTTTTAATTTTATCTACCCACACACTGAACCCTATGAATGGTCGGCCGATAATATATAGTTGTATTAAAATGTTTAATTCTTAATTACATACTGTAAATTTTAATTTGGAAACTATTTAAAATATATTTTGTGTTTCTTGTGTATTTATTAGATACGTCTTTTGTGACGCAAAACACTATAGTTTTGTTTGTTTACGGAAATCACGTAATGAAGGAAATCATTGAATCATTTTTGTCTCTTATAAATTGATTACCTCTTTAGGTATATTTTAGGATAATATTCAACATATATCATTCTTATTCAATAGTAAGGACATTCTTTCATTTTAAAGCAATTTTGCATCCCAAATTCTTATTCAGTAGCACCGATAGGTTTTATCTGAGAATAATTTTGCATCACAATTTTTACACAAAAAAGGAGTTTTTCATTTGCAATCAATTTTGCATCACACAATTCATATCCAAAAGCAGCGACAATTTTTCATATAAAACCAGTTTTGCATCCCAGGATTATTCTACAGCAGCGACATTCAATTACGTGAATACAATTTCGCAAGGCAATTCTTATTCAATAGAAGCACTATTCTTTCATCTTAAAACGATTTTGCATGACATAATTCTTATTTATAAGTATCGAAATTTTTTCACCTGAAAGCAATTTAGAATCGTGCATAATTCTTCTTCAAAAGAAGAACATTTTTTTTATTTCAAAGCAATTTTGCATGACGTAATTCATATCCAAAAGCAGCGACACTCATCTGAAAGCAATTTTACGTCATACAATTTTCCATCAAAAGCAGAGACTTTTTTTTTTACCAGAGAGATTTTGCATGATATCATTCTTATTCAAAAGCAGAGACATTTTTTTTCACCTAAAAACAATTTTGCATGACAATTTATATCCAAAAGCAGCGACATTTTTTTTTTCATCTGAAAGCAATTTTGCATCATGTAATTTTTTCAGGAGAGACTTTTTCACCAGAAACCAATTTTGCATGACATAATTCTTATTCAAAAGCAGCTACATTTTTTTTTTCATCTGAAAACACTTTTCCATGATATAATTTTTATCCAAGAGCAGTGACATTTTTTCATCTGAAAGCAATTTTGCATCATGTAATTTTATTTCAGGAGAGACTTTTTTTCATCAGAAAGAAATTTTGCATGGCATAATTCTAAACCAAACGCAGCGACACTTTTTCATCTGAAAGCAATTTAGCATCATAAAGGGACGCAAAAGGGATACCCCACTGCCACCAAAAAAAAATTAAAATGAAAAATATGGACAGACCAAAAATAAAACATGGACACTTAATGTGCCGGAGAGGAGAGTGACACAGGAAATGCAAAGGTTTGTAGAATTAAGAATTAGAATGAAGAATTTTAATTCCCGTTTTTACTCTTTTTGGAACTGAAGGGAAATGACAATGCCTTACATAATGTGGAGGGAAAAAGGATAAGGGACATAACGCAGTTATGAAGCCTTGTGGACGAAGCTGTAAAGAGAATTCATTGTTTGAGAGAGAGAGAGAGAGAGAGAGAGAGAGGAAGAGAGAGAGAGTATACAGTTTATTTTCCCGGAAAGGCAGTATGAAAGACGGACTGAAATATCCTTATGGACGAAAATTCTTCATAATAAAGGAAGGAAACGAAAATAATGAGTAAAATCCATTGAGAGAGAGAGAGAGAGAGAGAGAGAGAGAGAGAGAGAGAGAGAGAGAGAGAGAGAGAATGCATTTCATTTCTCAGGAGAGCAGTATGCAATACAGACACAACAATTGTTGTTAGGACGAATTTCTCCATGAGAGAGAGAGAGAGAGAGAGAGAGAGAGAGAGAGAGAGAGAGAGAGAGAGAGAGAGAGAGAGAGAGAGAGAAGAAAACAGTGTAAGGATTTGGATATAAGACCGCAATGACACTTTTCTTTGAAAAGTAACTGAACGAAAATTCATAATGATTTGACGCAAAACAACGAAACCTACCTACTACTAATGGCATTTATTTATGTGACTTAGTTTTATTTAACAATTAGGAAACAAATGTGTTAAGCACAAGTATTTTGGCACGATGGGGACAGGCACCTCTCCCCCCCCCTCCCCCGCTTTTCAAAAGGAGAGTAGGAGAATTAATAGTATGTTTAATTGAGTTCTCCGAAGCGGAACTGCTCGCGAACCAGAAAGTTTGCTTCCCATTGAAGAGTTACGGATCTGGAGGAACTCCCTCCCCCCCTCCCCCCTTCCCCACCATGACTGTTGCACTCCTTCCATTATGGAGCAGCCGGGTTATATTCATGGCACATTAGTAATTAAAGCTGCGCGAATGAGCTTAATTTGACTTCAAATGTTCGCGTTTGTTTATTGATTTATTTTTTTTTCTTTCTCTCTTAATATTTTTCAAGACAGTATTATGTCACTTTGATTTATAAAGATATATATACACACACACACACACACACACACACACACACACATATATATATATATATATATATTATATATATATATATATATTGTTATGAACCGTCTATGGGTTCTACAGGTTCTTCATTAAAAAAAAAATATCGGGACTGAGAATAAACTGGCAGAGATTGAAGCAGACAAAGAAGGAAGAAGCAAAACATTACAAAACATTACCTTAAGTTTAATATTCACAAATCTTATACATATATACAACGAGTCAGTAGATATATTAACAAAAATGAGTCAAATACTCAAAAGTCTGAGAAGGAGTCAGCAACATACTAAATCAAGTTACAAATATCATGAGCAGCAAAAAAAATTCAAAAGCAAAAGAAACTTGTCCTAAACGTTTGAAAAACAGCCATCTGAGGCACACTAAACAAATCAATGGAGTGATAACTAGAAAGTAATTCAAAGCAACTTTATAAAAAAGAAAACTAATTACTAGCAACAGTGCAAAAACAACCTGTGATAGTTTACCAATTACCTGTACTTAAGTGAGACCTTTGTCACTATAATTACGTTAATACCCAACGAAAGAAACTGCCACAACAGGGCAATACACACACAAAGCATAGGGCTAACATACACAGTTAAACATAACACGAGCATAACCAAACCGTGATAATAACAGGCGAGCTACCGAAACAACTTTGTTGCAAAAAATGGTTGAAATTAACAACCCAGGTTAACTGCCTAAACACAAGGGTTCAGAACACGGACGAAGTCGCACTCCAAGACGAAGTCGCACTCCAAGACGAACTTAATTATGTCGTCAAAACAGCCACACGCTGCCGTCAGGGACGAAACTGCCCAAACCGACGAGGAAGACATCCACCTCCTGTCGAGGCCAACAGGTAAACCATACCCGTCGCCGCTCCACCACTGACATCTCAGTAGAAGGTCCACAACTGACTCAAGCTGCTCCCATACTGACTCCACAGTTGCTGGATTACTGCATCCAGTTACTGACTCCTTCTCCTGGCTGATACTGACTGACTCTGTTAGGCCGAAACGGGACAGACATCACCTCACCTTAAAATAAAAACAAAATTGATTAACAGGTAGAACAACCGAACCAAAGGAAAACAATCGAAGTTCGATTGTTCCCACAAAACAACTAACCGGACCTGACAATATATATATATATATATATATATATATATATATATATATATATATATATATATATATATATTATATATATATATGTATTCAGTGGTATAATATTGTCTTGAAAAATAGTGGGTTCGGTAATACATTTATATGTATGAATATACATATATATATACATATATATATATATATATATATATATATATATATATATAATATATATATATATGATTTATAAATCAAACTGACATAATATTGTCTTGTAAAATAGCGGGTTTGCTAATCTTGATATGATCCCTTCTTTCCAATGAAGAACATATTCTTTGGAAGCTTGAATTTCAAGTCAATGGCCCCTTTGGACTTGTTCAATATGGATAGGGCTCATCTCCTGAATTATAATAATAATAATAATAATAATAATAATAATAATTAATAATAATAATAATAATAATAATAAAAATAATAATAATAATAATAATAATAATATAGTTGAGCCTGTAAACGGATAAGTTTCGTGGCATAAAAGAAGGAAACGGTGAAATGTAGCTGGCGTTGACCAGAGAGCGTGGAGAATAGGTCACGGAACTTGGAGTCCTGACCTCGGGTAACTTTTCATGGGTTGGGTCAGTAATTCTTGCTGGGGAGGAGGTGTTCTTTCACTTCAGCCCCATGTCAGTAGCAGCTGCATCACCCCACACGCACTGTGTGTATGTGTGTATGTGTGTGTGTGTTTTTTTTTTTTTTACTAAGGGAAGCGTAGCTTGTTAGAAAAAGAGGGAAGCAAGAAAAGGGATTCTTTTCAAGCTGGCAAAAGGAATTAGGAAGTTTTGTGGAAATACTACAAATACTATATATGGTTTATTCCTAAGAAAAGTAATAATAGTAATAGTTAAAAGAAAACAAATTTTGCGGGTCTCTAGAACCGGATTGTAAAAGGTATGCCATTACGTATCACCTTTCAATATAATCAAGAGAGAGAGAAGAGAGAGAAAGAGAGCAGAGAGATAGAGAGAGAGAGAGAGAGAGGAGGAGACGAGAGAGAGAGAGAGAGAGCAGCTCTGTAGCGAGAATAAGGTTTGAAAATCGCGTAAATGAAACTATGAACATAATGTTAGGGCTGATACATTTGGACCCAGCCAGCAAGCAGAGGTAGAAACTGGAATGCCATTGAGGCTGGAAATTCATTTGTTTCCCCCTTTTGGAATCTGATTGGGGAT
>NC_087206.1:7720369-7722869 GCF_015104395.2 Macrobrachium nipponense
AAGTTTATTTGGACTCCAGAGTGTCAAGAATCCTTTGAGAAGGTAAAAGCCATTTTAACTTCAAGACCAGTACTTCAAGCTCCAGACTTCAACAAGAAATTTGTGATACAAGTTGATGCGTCAGACTGTGGCGTTGGAGCTGTTCTACTTCAAGATGAAAATAATATCTACCATCCTGTGTGCTTCATGTCTACAAAATTGAAAAACATCAGTAAATATTCGACAATTGAGAAGGGAACTTTAGCCTTAATACCGCATTGAAAAAATTTGAAGTGTATGTGAATAGACCTAGGAATGAAGAAATTTTAGTGTTGTCTGATCACAATCCACTATCATTTATCCAGAAAATGAAAAATCATAATCAAAGACTGACCAGGTGGTCTTTGTGTCTGCAACAGTATAATTTAAGAGTGCAGCACATTATTCGCAAAAACAAAATAGTTGCTGATTATTTATCTCGTTGCAAATCATTGGATTCAACACCGTGATAAAAAATCTGCTAGGGGGAGGTATATTATATATTGCTACTTTCAAAATGCATGTTTCCCCTCTTTGAAATGTCATGTAGATTGTGTCACATTTTTTCAGATTCCTAGATAGCTTAGAATAGGATGTCTTAAAATGTGTGTTCAGATTTCGCATTGCATGATGTAAAAGAATATATATATAACGTAAAAAGAGAGGGATCTTTGTCTTTTCGATCGACACTTTAGATTGGAGGGTCTGCGAGATCCGTTTGCTTTCCTAAATCTGTCAACGCGTTTGATAGCGAGCTCGACTCTTGTGTTGTCATCAAAACATGTCAATCTTAATTGTCACAGCTCATCCTCCGTTTCGATCGGGTACGTGTCTTTCTTTTTTTTAACAGACTGGACTCGTACGAGTATGTCTTAGATCAAAACCACGTGCAGATTGCATATTTCTTTATGAAGATTGCGCCAGATTTCCAAGTTACTGGAAGCATTCGTGACAAGAACGTTTTGAGACATCTGCCCTCTCCCGCTTCCGTAAAGGAAGAGATTTTCATTCGATCATAGAACCTCGAGGCAGTTAGATCTCTCTCTCTCTCTCTCTCTCTCTCTCTCTCTCTCTCTCTCTCTCTCTCTCTCTCTCTCCCCTCGACATCGAGATTATATTAACGTAACGTAAATTGGTCAACGTAACTTGTGAGAATTTCATATTTGATATTTCTTAGAGTTTATTTAGTGATATTTAGTTTCTTTTGTGGAATCTGAACAAACATTGTTTTGTAACGGCGCCTGGTTTTTGTAAAAGTGTGATATACAAGCTGCAGCAAGAGAGAAAGAAGTTGGTATACCAAAAAGGTAAAGTGTTATATTTTTATTAGTTGCAACTAATAACGGATAGGAACCGTGTTTAACTAATAACTAAAAGTTAATTAGAAAAGTGTTTGGTTAACTAATAACTAATAATGGTTAGGTAACAACTAATAACTAATAATTGTTAGTAACTGTGGTTAACTAATAACAGATGGTTGTGAAGGTTTGGTAAAAACTGTTGGTTACTGTGTTTTTGAGTGAAAAGATTTACACTTTTACACATTGCTGATATTTTTGTGTTTGTGATTGTTCCATTGTTTGTGCACTATTTCATTTTCTTATGGAAGTGTGTCTTTTTATTTTATATTTTCATTTGCATTTACAATTTAATTGACTTAGTTATTTTCATTGCTTTATCATTGCACATTTAATTAAATTTAACACTTGTGAATTGATTTGCATTTACTTAGAATTCTTTTCAAGTTTTGTTGATGTTTAGTACTTGTGAATTAATTTCTGATTTTAATTATTACTTATGAATTAATTTCAAATTTTCAATTATTGCCTAACACTTTTGAATTTCAATTGAATTAATTTTCTTGAATTTTGTGATAAATTAATTTTGATTTAATTTTACTTAATTTGATTCAAGAATTAATTAAACTTTACTTTGTTTTCAATTAACAGTAATTTTCCCTGATATTGTGAATTTCACTTATAAATTTTGAATTTAATAATAAATTTTTGTATTTAAAATTTTTATAAATGTTTTCTTTATCTTACACCAGTATAAGTATATTTGATTATGATTATATTTATGTTAGGTAGAAACATAGAGTGGTAATTGATTTGCTTTCCTTCAATTTATTTGAAGTGACTTAGAACCAAGTAAGTACTTATACTTCTGAAATCAGGGAAATACTTAGACTTTTAAAGTTGTTGATGGAGTGATGCTCTTTGATTAATTTAATTACTTACAAGATTACCTCACACCTGTTTTGATGAACTTAGTCTGATTTTCTGCAATACTGGTAAGTGTTAAGGGATCACTGTTGCCTTTAGAGTATTCAGTCGTTTAAACGTGTTATGAGGGTTCAGGTGTCTGGCTTTTTGTGAGGTAATATTTGATGCATGGTAACCAGATACTTGGCACTTCGTAACATAGTTTAATGGTGCCCAGACCAGGGAAATTAGATTTCTTTATCACTCTAGAATATACT
>NC_087206.1:7725369-7732869 GCF_015104395.2 Macrobrachium nipponense
TTTTTTTTTTTCTCGCTGGAACGTAATTTCTGGTTCGTCAGATATCTCTTCTTATGCGGGAGACAACCCACACGATTTCATTATTATTTTTGCATTTCCGAAGGATGATAAGGTTATGGCGATCACTAGAGAGAATGCTGTCTTTATATTTCCTCACAATTCAATTCACATTATTATTTTTGCATTTCCGAAGGATGATAAGGTTATGGCGATCACTAGAGAGAATGCTTTCTTTATATTTCCTCACAATTCAATTCACATTATTATGTTTTCATTTCCGAAGGATGATAAGGTTATGGCGATCACTAGAGAGAATGCTTTCTTTATATTTCCTCACAATTCAATTCAGAGATGAATATCTTTCGTTATTTTATTTCCTAGCATGAATTGGCAATCCTCTACTCGGTAAGACTTTGGAGCATTTTCCTCCTTTTTGCTTTTACTAAAGAGTGATCACATTTTAGAGTGGAAGAAGCTTCCCCATAATCCTCAAGATGCAAAGCATTAATATCCCAATGCAATTCTCTTCGTCATTTAATGATTTACTTATATTTTTTTTATTTATTTGTTTGTTATTTCATTTTTCCCTTTTTAGTAAAAGGTCTCTTTCCTCTTTTTTTTTTCTTATCTCCTGTTACTTCTTTCAAGTCAATGTCCCCTATGGTGGGCTTGTTCCATATGAATAGGGTTTTATTTTCTGAAAAATTATAATATTACAAATAGAATAATTAAACAAACAGAAAATCCATCATAATTCGCACTGAACTAATAACACAATAAATGCACTATAGCAGATTCACATCAACCGTGCATATGATGTCTAGGCCAGTCCCTTACGACGCCCCTGATTGGTTGTTGATAAGCCAATCATAGCGCTGGAAACTCTGTCTCTGTCGAGAGTTCACAGAGGTAGGATGTATGTTCCACCTCTCCTGAGGGATACTTTTGAAAGACGTATCCCTCAGGAAAGGGGGGACATACATCCTGCCTATGTGAACTCTCGAGAGAGATTGAGAGTTTCCAGTCTTGTTACTGGCTTATCAACAACCAATCAGGGGCGTCGTAAGGGACAGGCCTAGACATCAGATGCACAGTTGATATGAATCTACTATAGCAACAAAATATGTATTCCAAAACGCTCCCAGAAAGAAGTTGGAAAATAATCTTTTTTTTTTTTTTTTTTTTTTTTTTTTTGCAGAAGTCATATCAGGTCAACGAGGAGATTTCAGATACTTCCATCTGGATACCAACGGAGCTGATTCCCTTTTCCCGCAAAATAAACACCTGTTTACGTTTTCTAATCATCACAAATCAGCTTACGGGAGAGAAAACAACCCGTTTCGCTGTTCTGTGGCGATACATTTCCCCATTTCCAGTTGCGATGTTGATGCGAGCACTGCTCTGTAACTTTCTGATAGCTTTCCCCTCAAAAACAAATTTGCACTGCAAGTCTTTCACGTCTTTATGATTATGAACAGTAAGCAATTTATATATTTACAACCTATATAATTATCAACAGACAACTATTTACTTATTTACATCCTATACAATCATTATCAACAGCCAGCAATTTATATATTTAATACCTACATAATTCTCAAAAGTCAGCAATTTGTATATTTACTACCTATATAGTTATCGACATTTAGCCATTTATATATTTACAACCTATATATTAACAGTCAATAATATATATATATATATATATATATATATATATATATATATATATATTATATATATATATATATTAATCTTAGTCATAACCTATACATTTAAGAGTCAACAACTAATATATTTACAACTTACACATCTTTAACAGTCAACAATATATATATATATATATATACCATATATATATATATATATATATATATATATATATATATATATATATTATATATATATATATATATATATATATATATATAGAATATATATATATATATATATACACGGATATATACACATACATACATATATATATATATATATATATATATATATATATATATATATATATATATATATATATATATAGATATATATACAGATGTATATATATATATATATATATATATATATATATATGTTGATATATATATATATATATTAACAGTCAACCTGTTCATTTAATAACAGTCAACGTTCTATTTATAGCGCATATTTAAAGGGGCCATTTCGTGAATAATATTAGTTATTTACATACCCGTCTAAATAAAAAAAATAGTAAAAATAGCATGGCATTAGTATGTGAAAATTTTGTGAGCATTTTTGCATAAAAGACAAAATACAGTCAACAACGCTGGCAAATATAACCGAGTGTATTTCGTTAAACAAAATTGTCAAACTATCAGTTTTGTGATAAAAAGTTATTCCTCTAATATATAGAGAAACCCACGAAAAAACAGTGAAAATTCCAGACGTGTTTTTTCATTATAAATATATATATATATATATATATATATATATATATATATATATATATATATATATATATATATATATTCCACCAATTGTCCTTCGTAACAATTCCGCGTTAGTGACAGTGTTATTATGTAGGTATTCACACGCCTTACGGCCGATCAACCCTTTGTAACAATACCAAAGAGAATTTTCACAGTCCGTAAAAAAAAAAAAAAAAAAAAAAAAAAAACGCACCATTAGATAAACCTTTTTATCTCGAGGGTTATCTCAGTTTCCCATTTAAAGGAGGAAAAATGAGCTCATTTTATGAAGCTACCGTCTTGCTAACAAAACCGAGTCTGGGAATAATGCTTGTGTCAGCAGATTTCTTATACCCGGTGGGCTTTCGTTGGAAAAGGAATTTAGATAAGTTGGCTTTTCTTTCATTAGTACAATGTCATCATAATCGTTCGGACTCACAGACGCCCAGATACACTCTATTATACCTTGATAAGTGATAATATTCTGAATGAGGAAGAGGAAATATAAGATAAGACAATACGCAAAATAAAGGACGGTAATTTGACCTTTGCCTATAGGAATTCCTCCAATACAGATACTTAGGTTCTTCAGAAGTACAAATTCCGTAACATGTGAACGCGCGCGCGCACACACACACACACACACACACACACACACACACACGCACGCACAGTTGTCAAAAGCATTTATAATTTGGCAAGCGCTTAGACTATGAGTAAGTAACTATAAAACAATGTAAGACAATAAACAATATTATAATATACTAACTTCTGTTTACTTAAAATATGGATGCATTTTAAGCCTTCTTGTGCAAACGCACGATTTTTTTCTAAAATTCAAAAAGAAATTTAAAAATCCAAAGTCAGAATTTGACAAAGAAACGGGGCACAAAAAGGGAAGTCAATTATGCGGAAACGAAGGAACAATACTCACACTACAAAAGCGTTCCCATATTAAAAGACCTCTAATGACGGAAGTCGACATTTGGAAAAAAAAACTTCTCACAACAGAAGTTGTCGTTTTAAAAGGCTCCTAATTACGGAGCCTCACAACTTCAACTTCAACGGAATGAGTCGAACTTTGTAGTTGGTGAGTAAAGTTGAGTCTCGACTTCAAGGAATGCTAGATGTTCGGCTGAGTGCCAATTGTGTAGGAATATCGACCATGGTGACACTCACGAAATGAGTTTTATTAATAAGTTATGGATGTCTTAATGGAAACCTACAGACAGAACTGAAGGTTCAGAATAAGGCAGGATTTCCTGCAGGTGACTTTCATTGCCGGGAAAATTACGGAGCACCAAAAATGCGTAAATAAACGTAGTAAGTCCACAGCCATTATTTTCACTTGTGTATACGTGTATACACATACACACACACTACATATAATATATATATATATATATATATATATATATGATATATATATATAATACATATATATAGTCATATCACATGACCGTGATTCATATACATACATCGAGAAACAAATGTCCTTTAATATCTAATTCGCTCTACCTCGGAATCAATATATTTTCATATATCTTATCTACTAAAAAATTCCCATTCGGTTAACATATATGAATATATATATCAATTCAAGCTACAAATGTCCTTTAATATCTAAATTCACTTTACCTCCCAAATGATATATTTTCATATATGTACCGAAGGGGAATTTTTAATTGATAATAATTTCGTCCCCCCATGGGATCGAACCACCGTCTAAGTGGACGGGGACGAAATCAGGACAGTCAGTGACGCTATCCAATCAGCCAACAGAGACGCTAATAAGTTTCATATCGATTCTTTTGACCTACAAATCACCCTCGATCTCGGTGCTTTCGTAATTAGAATCGATATGAAACCCCGTCTACCATGTTAGCCAATTTGAGCGTTTGACAGCACGTAGCCTTTTGTTATGAATAATTATCACATCGAACCGTGATCCATTTATATATCAATTCAAGCTACAAATGTCTTTTAATATCTAAATTCACTTTACCTCCCAAATGATATATTTTCATATATGTACCGAAGGGGAATTTTTTAGTTGATAATAATTTCGTCCCCCCATGGGATCGAACCACCGTCCAAGTGGACGGGGACGAAATCAGGACAGTCAGTGACGCTATCCAATCAGCCAACAGAGACGCTAATAAGTTCATATCGATTCTGACCTTACAAATCACCCTCGATCTCGGTGCTTTCGTAATTAGAATCAATATGAAACCCCGTCTACCATGTTAGCCAATTCAAGCGTTTGACAGCACGTAGCCTTTTGTTATGAATAATTATCACATCGAACCGTGATCCATTTATATATCAATTCAAGCTACAAATGTCCTTTAATATCTAAATTCACTTTACCTCCCAAATGATATATTTTCATATATGTACCGAAGGGGAATTTTTTTAGTTGATAATAATTTTCGTCCCCCCATGGGATCGAACCACCGTCCAAGTGGACGGGGACGAAATCAGGACAGTCAGTGACGCTATCCAATCAGCCAACAGAGACGCTAATAAGTTCATATTGATTCTGACCTTACAAATCACCCTCGATCTCGGTGCTTTCGTAATTAGAATCGATATGAAACCCCGTCTACCATGTTAGCCAATTCGAGCATTTGACAGCACGTAGCCTTTTGTTATGAATGATTATCACAAATGTCCATTAATACCTAATTCACTCTACCTCGGAATTAATATATTTTCATATATGCTTAACCGAAGGGGAATTTTTATTAGGCGATAATAGAATTGGTGGCGCCCAGGCGCGAACCCAGGATTTGTATGGTGTCCTGGGTTCACGCCTGGGCGCCACCAATTCAATTATCGCCTAATAAAATTCCCCTTCGGTACATATATGAAAATATATCATTTGGGAGGTAAAGTGAATTTAGATATTAAAGGACATTTGTAGCTTGAATTGATATATAAATGGATCACGGTTCGATGTGATAATTATTCATATATATATATATATATATATATATATATATATATATATATATATATATATATATATATATATATATATATATAAAGCGAGGGTGCGTGACTCTCCACAGGTGATGTTACATTCTTCAAACCAGCAGGTATCGTCCGCTTGGAGATCATGAGATCGCAAGAGAGATTCAGCAGCTTTCAACCTCTGATCTGAACAGGGCACTTTGATGCAGCAACGTCGTTGATGGAGCTTTCCATATTCGAACTATGGAACTTTTTAGTCAGGTTAAAATCGGATTCGAAGATGTGAAACGGGAATACACGCACATACGTTTGCCACGATGTTCTTGAGTGCAAAGAGTTTTGCCATAGATCGCTCACTCTGGGACAGACGACGATGGTACTCGGTCGAACATTTTAGGAAAACTGTGGAAATGGAAATTCCCAACCTGAGGGGGGGGGGGGGGGTAGAGACTTTGGAAAATGACTAAGTTTTATGATCTTTCCTTTGTAGGCTATGCTACGTTTTCCTATTAGCGTTCGCCATTCATTTCATGTGATTTTTATTGCCATTTCTGTTTTATTAATACTGGCATATTTCCCTTTCCCACAGAAATGTTTCTGTGGACCTGTGTTCATTGAGAGGAATGCCCCGATGTAACAAGCATTTAAAATGGCGACTGGAAGTGGTCATGTAGTTGGAATTGACCCACAGACATTAAGGGTTATTTGTCATAGACGTAAGGTGGTTAATATGCAGTAATTATACTCTGTTTTTTTCCATCTGTCCATCCACCTGTGGTGTTTCCCGGGCTTTAGATAGTTACATTCAGCTTACATTCAACCATCATAATAATATCCTATTTCGAATATTAACGGTGTACTTCGCATACAGTAAATTATTAAAACACTTTCAAGTTGCAAATGTACACCCAGATATCCTTTTATTTACCTAAAACTTACACATAGCGTAACTATTTAAAGCCCGGGACGCATTGTTACCATACAAAAACACCACAGGCGGATGGACAGATGGAAAAAAACAGAGTATAGTGATGATGGGTGGAAAGGTATTTTTTATTTCCATTTTCTATTTGGCTTGACGTAAGGGTTCATAAACCGTTTCTTGCTTATTCCTATTTGACCGGTTTATGTTAAATTTCCCCAATAAATTCTATTTTGGTAGTTTAGGATTTTATTTAAATGCCTCGGTTAAAATGATGTTATGAGAGAGAGAGAGAGAGAGAGAGAGAGAGAGAGAGAGAGATTCTTCCTTGCTGGACTTCGTGTTGCTAGTCAGCGACTTCAGGTGAGTAAGCCTATTTTAGTGTTAACTTATACCTATAATATATATATATATATATATATATAATATATATATATATATAATATATATATATATATATATATATCTAATAAAAGGAGCCCATAAAAAACACCAAAATATAGAGGGAGACAGCAGTCTCTGTCTCCCTCTTATATTTTGGTGTTTTTATGGGCTCCTTTTATTAGATGGAATTCTGTTGTTACAGAACATATATGTATGTATGTATATAATATTAATATATATATATATATATATATATATATATATATATATATATGTACACAGAGAGAGAGAGAGAGAGAGAGAGAGAGTACAAGTAACGAATTTAATTAAGGCAATAAACAACAAAAGGAGCAAACAAATAAGGGGAGAGGCGGTTCTTCCCAGGAATCCTTCGTTCCTTCCAGAACGTCTTGGAAGGAAGGACCCTCCCGCTGCCGTGTAACTTCAAAAAACGAAAATGAATAATAACTAAAACCAACAAATTCAATAGAGAGAAGGGAAAGGGGAGAAAGGGAGTCAATGCAGCATTGAACGTAAGTTCATTTCGGGCAGGAATGGCATCCGAGAAGAAACTGCATTGATGCGCCACAGAAAGTGAATTGCGCGCTTTCAAGGTTGTCGCTTGTTTCTTGTCTTGTGTATTCTCTGCTCGATGGGAGATGATCAGCGGAGGGGTGGTGTTCTCTGTTTAAAAAGAAAGAAAAAAAAGGAAAGAAATAGATTTATATATATATATATATATATATATATATATATATATATTATATATAT
>NC_087206.1:7737970-7740470 GCF_015104395.2 Macrobrachium nipponense
TTGTATTATTCGCTCCAATTTCACATTATCCTACCCAAGAAATACATATTTCGCACACAGACGATCCACAATACCAGCGAGAATAACACGGTTTTCTCTGAGCCAAAATTCGTAAGTATAAACCCAACAAGAGAGTATTTCCCACTAAAATATAATTCCGAATATCCTCTCCTTAATTACTGAGCCAAGACTGAACTATTTTCTGCGTATCCTTTTCGTATTTACCTGCTGACAAAGAAAATAAAAACTGCAAATGGTCCTCTCTGGTTTATTATTATCTTCGTTTCTGGTGAAATGACAACTGTTTGCAAAGTCAGGAGCTGAAAATCATCTGTTCTTGCCACAGCTATTTTCCAGAGCGCCACAGTGGCGTTCATGCATGGCCAATAAGATTACACTTTCTCTCTCTCTCTCTCTCTCTCTCTCTCTCTCTGCAACGGAATACGGATGGGATTCGGTAGGGATACAGTATGTAAGTGACTTGGATTGGATTTTGAATTCCAAACCGTTTTGACCAGCATTTCTGTTTTCAAATCGAGTTACAAAGCATAAAGATTTTCTGGTCCCTGCACTACTTTTTGCGTTCACGTCCTTCTGTAATTTTCCAAAAATCACAGTTTAAAAATCCAGTAACAAATAATAAATATTTTACTTCTTTTAATAAAACAACACCTAACTTTAAAGCCATTTACCTACTCAGCACCCATCTAAAGCTGTATCAGTCTCAGAAACCAATATAAGGCCAAGTTACCAAAGTTTCAAATCCCGGTAAAGCTTTATTATTGTCTCAGAAACCAGTAAAAGACCAGGTTACCAAAGCTGGAGACAGTTAAAGCTTTAACAGTGTCTCAGAAATCAGGGAGAGTCTGAGTTACCACATTCTCTGAAGCCAGTTAAAGCTTTATCAGTGTCTCAGAAATCAATGAAAGTCTAAGTTACCAAAGTCTCAAAACCCAGTTAAAGCTTCAGCAGTGTCTCAGTAACCATTAACAGTCCCAGTTACCAAAGTCTCAAAACCCAGTTAAAGCTTTAGCTTTAGTGTGGTCTTAGAATTTTCCAGTTAAGATCGGGTTTGAACTGCAAATTCTCACTTTAATAAATATTAGGTCAATCAAAATAATCTGGTTTAAGGATCATAAAAGTTGTTTTCCTTTATAAGTAAAAATATTACTGAATAGCAGTTTTGCTGATTATGACGCAGTAACTACCACTATATGCCAAGTTATATCAAACGTATCCTGGTTTAACCAGACCACTGAGCTGATTAACAGCTCTCCTATGGCTGGCCCGAAGGATTACATTTTCATTTACGTGGCTAGGAACCAAATTGTTACTTACCAACGGGACCTACAGCTTATTGTGGGATCCGAACTACTTTATGTCAAGAAGTGAATTTCTAATCACCAGAAATAAATTCCTCTGGTTCCGCAATTGGTGGCAGCGGTGAGCGAACGCGGGCTACTAGATTGTATCAAACGTAAAATATTCGAATACTGAACAAGCCCGACTCGAAATTATTGTAACGAATGTTATTGAATCCTCTGGCGACTGCGTATTTTAAACACTATAGAAATGTTAGTGATGTAATTGGTAAAACCCTAACATCAGTCCAACGAAGCAAAGCTGGTTCAAGTTCCACGTTGGAAGGGGAATCTCTTCGTTCATTTCCCCTCCGAATTCAAGGCTGTCAGTGGAAAACGGATAATTAAATATAAATAAATAAATAAATAAATAATAAGAACTCATATCCTGGCGATTACAATTTACTTTCACAAGCACAGAGTGGTTATATACTTAACGAAACGATGTCTTTCATATCATTCCACTGGAGATATCGTTGAATACTTAATTTTGGAGATGTTTATACAATACGCTTCAACAATTCTCATACTTTAAACAAATTCTCGCGCAGAAGGCTTTGATTACATAAACATTAAGGTTTTCTTTTCGGTAATGGAACTTCGATCCCACCCTATTTCTTATTGCTGCACCATCACCTTTAAGAAATGATTAGGAGTGTTTTTCATACACAAAGACCGAAAACCTATTTAAACAAATAGGAGAGAGAGAGAGAGAGAGAGAGAGAGAGAGAGAGAGAGAGAGAGAGAGAGAGAGAGAGAGATTAGTATCTAGTCAAAGAGGACAGAATGGCACAGTCAAAGGGAAACAAATTTACGTGGTGTACTGATATTTATATATCGAGAGAGAGAGAGAGAGAGAGAGTGGGGGGGGGGGGGGGGGGGGGGGGGTGGGGGGGGGGGGGGGTGAGGGGAGGGGGGGGGGGGGGTGGGAGGAGAGAAAACAAGGTTCATTTCCGTTGCAGGTAATAGAACCAATACCGAAGCAATAAACCTCTTTTATTTCCTCCGATATATATCTTCGCCTGAGTTAATTATACAATGGCAATTAACTGGAAAGAGTCCAAGTACTTGCAGTGTATTTTATAGCCTATAGCAGACGCACTAAACGACTCCAAAATTCAAAATCGTTTCTCTTGTAA
>NC_087206.1:7747970-7750470 GCF_015104395.2 Macrobrachium nipponense
CATACTGCTTTCCGGGAAAATAAACTGCATACTCTCTCTCTCTCTCTCTCTCTCTCTCTCAAACAATGAATTCTCTTTACAGCTTCGTCCACAAGTCTTCATAACTGCGTTATGTCCCTTATCCTTCTTCTTTCCACATTATATGATGTATTGTCATTTCCTTCAGTTCCAAAAAGAGTAAAAACGGGAATTAAAATTCTTCATTCTAATTCTTAATTCTAAAAACCTTTGCATTTCCTGTGTCACTCGCCTATCCGGCACATTAAGTGTCCTATGTTTTTTATTTTGGTCTGTCCATATTTTTCATTTTGTTTTAGTGGCAGCGGGGTGTCCCTTTTGTGTCCCTTTATGATGCTAAATTGCTTTCAGATGAAAAAGTGTCGCTGCGTTTGGTTTAGAATTATGCCATGCAAAATTTCTTTCTGATAAAAAAAAAAAAAAAAGTCTCTCCTGAAATAAAATTACATGATGCAAAATTGCTTTCAGATGAAAAAATGTCACTGCTTTTGGATATAAATTATATCATGCAAAATTGTTTTTCAGATGGAAAAAAAATGTAGCTTGATTTTGAATAAGAATTCTGTCATGCAAAATTTGGTTTTCTGGTGAAAAAGTCTCTCCTGAAAAAATTACATGATGCAAAATTGCTTTCGATGAAAAAAATGTCGCTGCTTTTGGATATGAATTACGTTATGCAAAATTGCTTTCAAATAAAAAAAAAAAAATTCTTCTTTTGAAGAAGAATTATGCACGATGCTAAAATTGCTTTCAGGTGAACATTTTTTGTTTGATACTTATAAATAAGAATTATGTCATGCAAAATCGTTTTAAGATGAAAGAATGGTGCTTTTGTATTCACGTAATTGAATGTCGCTGCTTTAGAATAATCATGTGATGCAAAATTGGTTTATATGAAAAATTTTTCGCTGCTTTTAGATATGAATTATGTGATGCAAAATTGATTGCAAATGAAAAACTCTCCTTTTTTTGTGTAAGAATTGTGATGCAAAATTATTCTCAGATTAAAACCTGTCGCTGCTACTGAATAAGAATTTGGGATGCAAAATTGCTTTAAAATTAAAGAATGTCCTTACTATTGAATAAGAATTATATATGTTGAATATTATCCTAAAATATACCTAAAGAGGTAATCAATTTATAAGAGACAAAGATGATTAAATGATTTCCTTCATTACATGATTTCCGTAAACAAACAAAACTGCAGTGTTTTGCGTCACAAAATACGTATCTAATAAATAGTCAAGAAACACAAAATATATTTTAAATAGTTTCTAATTAAAATTTACAGTATGTAATTAAGATTTAAACATTTCAATACAACTATATATTATCGGCCGACCATTCATAAGGTTCAGTGTGCGGGTAGATAAAATTAAAAAAATATCATTTCCAGTGAACGACCAATAGTGAATAAGGAGAACCACTGGACACAAACACATGGCTATACACACGCACACACATACATACACACTTTCGCAAACAACGATATACAGAATATATATATAGAGTGTGTGTTTATCTATATGTATTTCTATGTTCATATATATATATATATATATATATATATATATATATATATATATACATATATATATACATGTATATATAGTACATATACATATATATATATATATATATATATATATATATATATATATATATATATATACATAGTATATACATATACATATATATGTATATATATATATATATATATATCACCATACATACATACATATATACATGCACATTACTGAACTGAGCCTTGAAAGAGGTTCGGATACAGACGAGACTTCTAAACAAACGTGAGAGCATTCCGAGGTGAGCAGAGAAGCCACCTGGACGAATGCTGATTACAGAGTCACAAACGAGTCACTCTGCAGTTCTGAGAAGATTGAATTCCAGGTGAGAAGGAAGGCGATTCCCGAGCGCTCTGACGTTTGGGAAACGAATGTCAGTGAGGGAAAGGAAACGGCAGAATAGGGAAAGACAGGAGAGAAGGTTTTGCTGTATAAATGGGGAGGCAAATCACTCTGAAAGTCGTGAAATTCAAGTGGCAATATGTAAAAGAATCGTTGATAAATGCTGTGTTGGTGGTTTACTTATAGAATGAGTATGGTAAAAAAATGGTTTAACGTAAGGTTAAATAAAAGCAATGTTCAGACAAAGAGGAGGTATTCAGAAACTGCAGACGTCCCTCAAAAAGCATTTGCTAGTTACTGAAGTTCAGAGCATCTGTCACTTTTTCCTTTATGAACACAAGAGCAAAGTACATTAAATTTTAACTTTAAACTTACATAATCTAAGAACCTACGTCATTAACATACCACTGCAAAAACTATGTGAATCTGTCCTTTTCCTTAAGTAAATGACACTGACAGTAGCCATTAATTGTGATACAAAAATATTTTATCAAACTTTTTAAAAATTTTATAAACGTCGCAACAACTAAAGTCACTAACGTTTGAAATACGTTTGC
>NC_087206.1:7757970-7759435 GCF_015104395.2 Macrobrachium nipponense
CTTAAAGGTATATTGTCGTAACTCTCACCTCAATACTTTCTCGCGCTGAAGTATTCGTTGGTTTGGAGACAACATCAACCCGCCTCGACTCCGGTAGTTAAGTAGCGCTTTTGACAACACGTAGCATTTTACATAAGTCATATCACATTACCGTGATTCATATACATATATCGAGCTACAAGTCCTTTAATATCTAATTCGCTCTACCTCGGAATTAATATATTTCATATATGCTTAACCGAAGGGGAATTTTTTCTCGATAATAGATTTACCTGTACTTGGTCGCGAACGCAGGTACATTATAAATCCAGGACCGTCAGTGGAAGCGGTACCACCCACCGCGAGAGGCTTAAAGGTATATGTCGTCTCTCACCTCCAATACTTTCTCGCGCTGAAGTATTCGTTAGTTTGGAGACAACATCAACCCGCCTCGACTCCGGTAGTTAGTTAAGTAGCGCTTTTGACAAACACGTAGCATTTTACATAAGTCATATCACATTACCGTGATTCATATACATATATGAGCTACGGTCCTGGATTTATATGTACCTGCGTTTGCGCCCAAGTACAGGTAAATCTATTATCGAGAAAAAATTCCCCTCTTTGGTTAAGCATATATGAAAAATATATTAATTCCGAGGTACAATGTCCTTTTAATATCTAATTCGCTCTACCTCGGAATTAATTATATTTTCATATATGCTTAACCGAAAAGGGGAATTTTTTTCTCGATAATAGATTTTACCTGTACTTGGGCGCAAACGCAGGTACATTATAAATCCAGGACCGTAGCTCGATATATGTATATGAATCACGGTATGTGATATGACTTATGTAAAATGCTACGTGTTGTCAAAAGCGCTACTTAACTACTAGTCGAGGCGGGTTGATGTTGTCTCCAAAACCAACGAGTTTTGTGTTCTCCAAACAACGAATACTTCAGCGCGAGAAAGTATTGGAGGTGAGAGACGACATATACCTTTAAGCCTCTCGCGGTTTGGGTGGTGGTACCGCTTCCACGACGGTCCTGGATTTATAATGTACCTGCGTTCGCGCCCAAGTACAGGTAAATCTATTATCGAGAAAAAATTCCCCTTCGGTTAAGCATATATGAAAATATATTAATTCGAGTAGAGCGAATTAGATTATTGGACATTGTGCTCGATATATATAGATGAATCCCCGACGGTCCTGATGATATGACTTATGTAAAATGCTACGTGTGTCAAAAAGCGCTACTTAACTGAAAACCGAGGCGAGCGGGTTGATGTGTCCTCCAAACAACGAATACTTCAGCGCGAGAAAGTATTGGAGGTGAGAGACGACATATACCTTTAAGCCTCTCGCGGTTGGGTGGTACCGCTTTCCACTGACGGTCCTGGATTTATAATGTACCTGCGTTCGCGCCCTAAGTACAGGTAAATCTATTATCGAGAAAAAAATTCCCTTCGGTTAAGCATATATG
>NC_087206.1:7759935-7764935 GCF_015104395.2 Macrobrachium nipponense
TTGATTGACAAAGTCAAGAAGAAAGTATCACTCATTGATGTCGCAATACCATGGGACACCAGAGTTGAAGAGAAAGAGAGGGATAAAAATGGGTAGTATCAAGATCTGAAAATAGAAATAAGAAGGATATGGGATATGCCAGTGGAAATCGTAACCACATAATCATAGGAGCACTAGGCACGATCCAAGATCCCCTGAAAAGGAATCTAGAAAAACTAGAGGCTGAAGTAGCTCCAGGACTCATGCAGATGAGTGTGATCCTAGAAACGGCGCACATAGTAAGAAAAGTGATGGACTCCTAAGGAGCAGGATGCAACCCTGAACCCCACACTATAAATATACCACCCAGTCGAATTGGAGGACTGTGATAGAGCAAAAAAAAAAAAAAAAAAAAAAAAAAAAATTAATAATAATAATAATAATAATAATAATAATAATAATAATAATAATAATAATAATAATAATAATAATAATAATAATAATAATAATAATAATAATAGTAGTTTGCTTTGTAGCAGTAAATAAAATATACAGCTAGCCAATTTGGATATCTGCTGTATGATTTAGCTGGATATACAAATAATAATAATAATAATAATAATAATAATAATAATAATAATAATAATAGAATAGAATGCCTGAAAATATATGGGGCAGAGGAAAACACCATCAGCTTCCTCAAAAATACAATGCGCAACTTGAAGACAATACTTACAAGCTCTGAATAAGACTAGCAGAGGTTAATATCAGGAGAGGGATCTTCCAGGGCGACTCACTGTCCCCACTACTCTTCGTAGTAGCCATGATTCCCATGACAAAAGTACTACAGAAGATGGATGCCGGGTACCAACTCAAGAAAAGAGGCAACAGAATCAACCATCTGATGTTCATGGACGACATCAAGCTGTATGGTAGGAACATCAAGGAAATAGATACCCTAATCCAGACTGTAAGGATTGTATCTGGGGACATCAGGATGGAGTTTGGAATAGAAAAATGCGCCTTAGTCAACATACAAAAAGGCAAAGTAACGAGAACTGAGGGATAAAGCTACCAGATGGAGCAACATCAAACATTTGATTAGACAGTATACAAATACCTGGCAATAATGGAAGGAGGGGATATAAACACCAAGAGATGAAGGACACGATCAGGAAAGAATATATGCAGAGACTCAAGGCGATACTCAAGTCAAAACTCAACGCCGGAAATATGATAAAAGCCATAAACACATGTGCAGTGCCAGTAATCAGATACAGCGCAGGAATAGTGGAATGGACGAAGGCAGAACTCCGCAGCATAGATCAGAAAACCAGGAAACATATGACAATACACAAAGAACTACACCAAGAGCAAAATACGGACAGACTATACATAACACGAAAGGAAGGAGGGAGAGGACTACTAAGTATAGAGGACTGCGTCAAACATCGAGAACAGAGCACTGGGGCAATATCTGAAAACCAGTGAAGACGAGTGGCTAAAGAGTGCATGGGAAGAAGGACTAATAAAAGTAGACGAAGACCCAGAAATATACAGAGACAGGAGAATGACAGACAGAACAGAGGACTGGCACAACAAACCAATGCACGGACAATACATGAGACAGACTAAAGAACTAGCCAGCGATGACACATGGCAATGGCTACAGAGGGAGAGCTAAAGAAGAAACTGAAGGAATGATAATAGCGGCACAAGATCAGGCCTTAAGAACCAGATATGTTCAAAGAACGATAGACGGAAATAACATCTCCCATATGTAGGAAGTGCAATACGAAAAATGAAACTAAAACCACATAGCAAGCGAATGCCCGGCACTTGCACAGAATCCAGTACAAAAAGAGGCATGATTCAGTGGCAAAAGCCCTCCACTGGAGCCTGTGCAAGAAACATCAGCTACTTTGCAGTAATAAGTGGTACGAGTGATAGAAAACGATCATGCAAAGATCCATCTGGGACTATGGCAATACCCATGGGACACCAGAGTCGAAGAGAAAGAGAGGGAAAAATGGATAAGTATCAAGATCTGAAAATAGAAATAAGAAGGATATGGGGATATGCCAGTGGAAATCGTACCCATAATCATAGGAGCACTAGGCACGATCCCAAGATCCTTGAAAAGGAATCTAGAAAAACTAGATGCTGAAGTAGATCCAGGACTCATGCAGAAGAGTGTGATCCTAGAAACGGCACACTTAGTAAGAAAAGTGATGGACTCCTAAGGAGAAAGGATGCAACCCGGAAACCCCACACTATAGATACCACCAAGTCGAATTGGAGGACTGTGATAAAGCAAAAAAAAAAAAAAAAAAAAAAAAAAAAAAAAAAAAAAAAAACAAAAAAAAAAAAAAAAAAAAAAAAAAAAATAATGATAGCAGTAGTGCTTTGTAGCAGTAAATAAATTATACAGCTAGCCAATTTGGATATCTGCTGTATGATTTAGCTGAATATACAAATAATAATAATAATAATAATAATAATAATAATAATAATAATAATAATAATAATAATAATAATAATAATAATATATGAAGGTAGAGACCCTCTCTTAAACATGTTTTGTTGAAAGATGATGGCAGCATCAGTGGAATTGATTTTATATATGGTCTTTTCAATTCTTCTTATTATTCTCTCTCATCAGGGCTGATATTTGCTAATAGCTGGCCGATGTTCATATCTTGGTTAAAGAAATGTTTTTCTAAAATACTAATTTATTGTCCTTCCTGAAGGACATTATTCCTAATATTGGTATTATCGATAAGGCAGCAGACCACCGTCGCCTCCGCCTCTTAGGAGGCCCTACACATCGGAAGGAGAGACCAGCCTTAACACCACTCAAGAGTACTTCACTCCTCCCGACGGTGGCACGTAGGGCGCTGCCCGCCGGCACCATAGAGCCGATCGAACGGACCAATCAGGTGCCCTGCCCAATACTATGCTCCAGTCTCCAGCGTCCGCACGCGAAGAGCAGTGCGAGCTTCCACCTCTGCAAGACGGCTTGACTCAGGGACTTAATCCTCTGTTCAGCCAATGAAAACGCAGCGCCCATCAGACAGAGCACCTGGGACACAATAAATACCGCCGAACGACCCCATTCCAAGCTACGGGCCGAACAAGGGAAAGGCCCGTGCCAACAAGAAGTGTTGGCTTAATACAACAACAACAACAACAACCCATTCCAATCAGTTCACGCTCACCTTTCCTTGAAAATGAAACCGATGATACGGTTGGAAACGTTGGAATTCCATTACTAAGATTTGTTAATCCACTTTTGTTATCATAACAATAAATTAGTATTTTTAGAAAAACATTTCTTTAACAAGATATGAACAATCGGCCAGCTATTAGCAAATACAGCCCTGATGAAGAGATAATAAGAAGAATTGAAAAGACCATATATAAAATCAATTCCACTGATGCTGCCATCATCTTTAACAAAATAATAATAATAATAATAATAATAATGATGATGAGGATTATTATTATTATTCTAAAAATCCGTATCTTTTATTTGTTGATTTTTTCCTCAATGGAATAAGTGTCTTTTCAACTGGAATTTATATTTGCAGTGATTAAAATGTCCCAGTGTTTAGTATTCTTTGTCCTCGGGTGACTAATGATTTATTTATACCATGGTGTGGGTTCATCGACCACAATCGTTCCAAAGCCACTTAAAACTTTACTTTTACATTTATATTTACATTTTCATTTAGTCATTTAACTGTGTTACCTGTCTTCGGTGTGGATATTGCCTCAAATTCGCTCTACATTTTACGATAGCATTTTTTAAATAGAAAAACTGTCTAAATTAGTCAGTTTAGAATTTAAAATAAATTGTCTCAAAAACATTGCAGAGTTGAAGTCCTGGTCATCTATAACCAAAAGAAATTACCTTTTAATTTGCGCATTTTTAGTTTTCAGTTAAAGAAAACTATTGGCATGGTTTTATGTCTGTCCGTCCGCCCGCAGATCTTAAAAACTACTGAAGCTAGAGGGCTGCAAATTATTACGTTAATCATTGACCCTCCTGTCACTACCCATACCAAATTGTAGCCCTCTAGCCTCAGTAGTTTTGATTTTATTTAAAGTTAAAGTTAGCCGTAGTCGTGTGCGTCTGACAGCGATATAAGACAGGCCACCACTGTGAATATATGCTTACATGAATACTTACACATATATGTGTGTATATATACATATATATGTATGTATATGTCTGTATATTCACAATTGTTAGACCACATCGTTTAAAATCTGTTTCACTAAACCTAAGGAATAAATTACACCCAAAGGGAATTTGATTACTGATATATATATATATATATATATATATATATATATATATATATAATATATATATATATATATACACCATTAGAATGCAACGTTCATTATAAGAAAACGTAATTTGTACTACCCGCGAAACTAGTCTTTAACCTAACAAGCCAAATACCGGTTGTTTATTAAGCTTCGTTATGTGTGGAGTAAGACAGAGCTCAGCAAGAACTCCTGTAACTCCTGGTTCGGTTACCGGTAACAAGTCCTGTCGAGTCATTTATATTACCCAGTCGAATAATGGAATGCACTGCAGACGTTAGTCATTTTCAACCAATGAGAATAGTGAAAATAGTGTTTGTAAAGTGAGTTTGATACACTCCTTACGAATCGAATTAACGAACGTATTATTTCTGTTTGTCATCCCGGTATTTTTGTTTACTGAACCATATGGCGGATGTCTACGAGACTTTATTATATTGTTAATTTTTTGTATGTCACCATCTCCATACGATACGATTTCACGTATGTATTATGTATCCTCGTCTTCTCATTCTTTTTTGTTTACGGTACCCTAACTTGTAAGGTGTGAGAATATCTTGGGCTCTGAATTATGTTTACGAGATTTTATTTATGGTTTTCGATATGTTGATTAGTGCAGTTTAATGATGCTTAAACGGCATTTAGGTTCCGTTTTTTCTTATTTATTATTATTATTTAAAAAAAAT
>NC_087206.1:7769935-7772435 GCF_015104395.2 Macrobrachium nipponense
CTCGGAAAGCTCTCACGTTTGTTTAGAAGTCTCGTCTGTATCCGAACCTCTTTCAAGGCTCGTTCAGCAATGTTGGATGTATGTGTATGGTATGTATGTATGTATGTATGTATGTAGTATGTATGATGGTGATATATACATCTATATATATATATCATATATATGTATAGTATATATATATATATATATGTGTGTGTGTATATGTTTATATATGTATATGTATATGTATATATATATATATATATATATATATATATATGTATATATATATATATATATATATATATATATATATATATATATTTATATATATATATATATATGAACATAGAAATACATATAGATACACACACACACTATGTATATATATATTCTGTATATCTGTGTTTGCGAAAGTGTGTGTGTATAGCCATGTGTTTGTGTCCAGTGTTCTCCTTATTCACTATTGGTCAGTTCTCTGGAAATGATATTTTTTAATTTTATCTACCCACACACTGAACCTTATGAATGGTCAGCCGATAATATATAGTTGTATTAAAATGTTTAAATCTTAATTACATACTGTAAATTTTAATTTGGAAACTATTTAAAATATATTTTGTGTTTCTTGTGTATTTATTAGATACGTATTTTGTTACGCAGGACACTGTAGTTTTGTTTGTTTACGGAAATCATGTAATGAAGGAAATCATTGAATCATTTTTGTCTCTTATAAATTGATTACCTCTTTAGGTATATTTTAGGATAATATTCAACATATATAATTCTTATTCAATAGTAAGGACATTTTTTCATTTTAAAGCAATTTTGCCTCCCAAATTCTTATTCAGTAGCAGCGACAGGTTTTATCTGAGAATAATTTTGCATCACAATTCTTACACAAAAAAGGAGTTTTTCATTTGCAATCAATTTTGCATCACATAATTCATATTCAAAAGCAGCGAAAATTTTTCATATAAAACCAGTTTTGCATCACATGATTATTCTAAAGCAGCGACATTCAATTACGTGAATACAATTTCGCAAGGCAATTCTTATTCAATAGAAGCACTATTCTTTCATCTTAAAACGATTTTGCATGACATAATTCTTATTTATGAGTATCGATTTTTTTTCAACTGAAAGCAATTTAGAATCGTGCATAATTCTTCTTCAAAAGAAGAATTTTTTTATTTTATTTCAAAGCAATTTTGCATGACGTAATTCATATCCAAAAGCAGCGACACTCATCTGAAAGCAATTTTGCATCATACAATTTTCCATCAAAAGCAGACTTTTTTTTTTTTTTTTTACCAGAAAGAAATTTTGCATGATATCATTCTTATTCAAAAGCAGAGACTTTTTTTTCACCTAAAAACAATTTTGCATGACATAATTTATATCCAAAAGCAGCGACATTTTTTTTCATCTGAAAGCAATTTTGCATCATGTAATTTTTTCAGGAGAGACTTTTTCACCAGAAACCAATTTTGCATGACATAATTCTTATTCAAAAGCCAGCTACATTTTTTTTTTCATTCTGAAAACAATTTTGCATGACAGTTTATAGTTCAAAAGCAGTGACATTTTTTCATCTGAAAGCAATTTTGCATCATGTAATTTTATTTCAGGAGATACATTTTTTTTATCAGAAAGAAATTTTGCCTGGCATAATTCTAAACCAAACGCAGCGACACTTTTTCATCTGAAAGCAATTTAGCATCATAAAGGGACACAAAAGGGACACCCCGCTGCCACCAAAACAAAATTAAAATGAAAAATATGGACAGACCAAAAATAAAACATGAACACTTAATGTGCCGGAGAGGCGAGTGACATAGGCAATGCAAAGGTTTGTAGAATTAAGAATTAGAATGAGAATTTTATTAATTCCCAAATGACAATGCGTCACATAATGTGGAATGGAAAAAGGATAAGGGACATAAAGCAGTTATGAAGCCTTGTGGACGAAGCTGTAAAGAGAATTCATTGCTTGAGAGAGAGAGAGAGAGAGAGAGAGAGAGAGAGACAGTGTAAGGATTTGGATATAAGACCGCAATGACACTTTTCTTTGAAAAGTAACTGAACGAAAATTCATAATGATTTGACGCAAAACAACGAAACCTACCTACTACTAATGGCATTTATTTATGTGACTTAGTTTTATTTAACAATTAGGAAACAAATGTGTTAAGCACAAGTATTTGGCACGATGGGGTGGGACAGGCACCTCTCCCCACCCCCCCACCCTCCCCCGCTTTTCAAAAGGAGAGTAGGAGAATTAATAGTATGTCAATGAGTTCTCCGAAGCGGAACTGCTCGCGAACCAGAAAGTTTGCTTCCATTGAAGAGTTACGGATCTGGAGGAACTCCCTCCCCCCTCTCCCCCTCCCCCCTTCCCCACCATGACTATTGCTCCTTCCATTATGGAGCAGCCGGGTTATATTCATGGCAACCATTAGTAATTAAAGCTAGCGCGAATGAGCTTAATTTGACTTCAAATGTTCGCGTTTATTTATTG
>NC_087206.1:7779935-7794935 GCF_015104395.2 Macrobrachium nipponense
TATATTATTATTATTATTATTATTATTATTATTATTATTATTATTATAGTTAAGATGTCCAGCAATTACTTCATACGCCAATGCAATGCTTACTCAGCGATTGCGTCGTGATTTGCTCAGTTTGCTGATCGTTTTATTACAAGAGAAACGAGGGGAATTTTGGAGTCGTTTAGTGCGTCTGCTATAGGCTATAAAATACACTGACAAGTACTTGGACTCTTCCAGTTAATTGCCATTGTATAATTAACTCAGGCGAAGATATATATCGGAGGAAATAAAAGAGGTTTATTGCTTCGGTATTGGTTCTATTACCTGCAACGGAAATTAACCCTGTTTTCTCTCCCTCCCCCCCCCCCCCCCTCTCTCTCTCTCTCTCTCTCTCTCTCTCTCTCTCTCTCTCTCTCTCTTGCTCGATATATAAATATCAGTACACCACGTAAATTTGTTTCCCTTTGACTGTGCCATTTCTGTCCTCTTTGACTAGATACTAATCTCTCTCTCTCTCTCTCTCTCTCTCTCTCTCTCTCTCTCTCTCTCTCTACTCTCTGTTGAAATAGGTTTCGTCTTTGTGTATGAAACACTCCTAATCATTTCTTAAAGGTGATGGTGCAGCAATAAGAAATAGGGTGGGATCGAAGTTCCATTACCGAAAAGAAAACCTTAATGTTTATGTAATCAAAGCCTTCTGCGCGAGAATTTGTTTAAAGTATGAGAATTGTTGAAGCGTATTGTATAAACATCTCCTAAAAGGTTTTTTTTAGTATTCAACGATATCTCCAGTGGAATGATATGAAAGCCATCGTTCTTAAAAATATAACCCACTCTGAGCTTGTAAAAGTAAATTGCAATCGCCAGGCTATGAGTTCTTATTTATTTATTTATTTATTTATACGTTTTCCACTGACAGCCTTGAATTCGGAGGGGAAATGAACGAAGAGATTCCCTTTCCAACGTGGAACTTGAACCAGCTTTGCTTCGTTGGAGTGATGTTAGTTACCAATTACATCACTAACATTTCTATAGTGTTTAAAATACGCAGTCGCCAGAGGATTCAATAACATTCGTTACAATAATTTCGAGTCGGGCTTGTTCAGTATTCGAATATTTTACGTTTGATACAATCTAGTAGCCCGCGTTCGCTCACCGCTGCCACCAATGCGGAACCAGAGGAATTTATTTCTGGTGATTAGAAGTTCACTTCTTGACATGCAGTAGTTCGGATCCCACAATAAGCTTTAGGTCCCGTTGGTAAGTAACAATTTGGTTCCTAGCCACGTAAATGAAAATGTAATCCTTCGGGCCAGCCATAGGAGAGCTGTTAATCAGCTCAGTGGTCTGGTTAAACCAGGATACGTTTGATATAACTTGGCATATAGTGGTAGTTACTGCGTCATAATCAGCAAAACTGTATTCAGCTAATATTTTTACTTATAAAGGAAACAACTTTTATGATCCTTAAACCAGATTATTTTGATTGACCTAATATTTATTAAGTGAGAATTTGCAGTTCAAACCTCGATCTTAACTGGAAATTCTAAGACACTGCTAAAGCTTTAACTGGGTTTTGAGACTTTGGTAACTGGGACTGTTAATGGTTTCTGAGACACTGCTGAAGCTTTAACTGGGTTTTGAGACTTTGGTAACTTAGACTTTCATTGATTTCTGAGACACTGATAAAGCTTTAACTGGCTCCAGTGAATGTGGTAACTCAGACTCTCCCTGATTTCTGAGACACTGTTAAAGCTTTAACTGTCTCCAGCTTTGGTTACCTGGTCTTTTACTGATTTCTGAGACAATAATAAACTTTACCGGGATTTGAAACTTGGCCTTATATTGGTTTCTGAGACTGATACAGCTTTAGATGGGTGCTGACTAGGTAAATGGCTTTAAAGTTAGGTGTTGTTTTATTAAAAGAAGTAAAATATTTATTATTTGTTACTGGATTTTTAAACTGTGATTTTTGGAAAATTACAGAAGGACGTGAACGCGAAAACTAGTGCAGGGACCAGAAAATCTTTATGCTTTGTAACTCGATTTGAAAACAGAATGCTGGTCAAAACGGTTTGGAATTCAAAATCCAATGTCACTTACATTTCTACTGTATCCCTACCGAATATCATTCCGTGCAGAGAGAGAGAGAGAGAGAGAGAGAGAGAGAGAGAGAGAGAGAGAGAGAGAGAAGTGTAATCTAATCGGCCATGCATGAACGCCACTGTGGCGCTCTGGAAAATAGCTGTGGCAAGAACAGATGATTTTCAGCTCCTGACTTTGCAAACAGTTGTCATTTCACCAGAAACGAAGATAATAATAAACCAGAGAGGACCATTTGCAGTTTTTATTTTCTTTGTCAGCAGGTAAATACGAAAAGGATACGCAGAAAATAGTTCAGTCTTGGCTCAGTAATTAAGGAGAGGATATTCGGAATTATATTTTAGTGGGAAATACTCTCTTGTTGGGTTTATACTTACGAATTTTGGCTCAGAGAAAACCGTGTTATTCTCGCTGGTATTGTGGATCGTCTGTGTGGGAAATATGTATTTCTTGGGTACGATAATGTGAAATTGGAGCGAATAATACAATTTCATATCCCATTCGTTAGAGAATATGAAAATGTTGATTACTGTACTCTTCATTTTACGTATTTCTGTATATTTAGATATTTTACGTACATATAGAACAACTCGAACTCGAATCATATATTGTATATTGATAGTTTATTTTGTAAAATGAAATGGATAAGCGTCTTATTCAAAACTTATTAACTTGAAATACCGATCGATGGATTCTTTTTCAAACGTGAGTGTGGATTTCATAT
Source organism: Macrobrachium nipponense (assembly GCF_015104395.2). Lineage (NCBI taxonomy): Eukaryota > Metazoa > Arthropoda > Malacostraca > Decapoda > Palaemonidae > Macrobrachium > Macrobrachium nipponense. The sequence goes on from NC_087206.1 coordinate 7,782,751, forward strand.
AATACTATGTTCTCTATGAGCTTAATTTATAATAAAACTTCTTATCGGAAAATTATTCGCTTGAAATACTACTACTGATCGAAGGGTTCTATCAAATGAGTGGTGAACTTGTGTGATACTGCGCTATCTATAAGCATAATTTGTATAAGATTGCCTTTTTAATACACAGACTTATAATAAAATACACACACACACACATACATACACCCACACACCAAATCTCTGACGGCAATGACCCAGATCGCGATCCACAAATGCAAGTAGAAAAATGGAAGTTTCATTGAGGCACAAAAACGGTTTGTTTTCTCGGTTGCAATCTGATTTGTGATGATTAGGAAACGTAAACATCAGCGTATTCTGCTGCAAAAGGGAATCTGAGCAGCTGGTGTTCAGAGGGAGGGAGCTATTTCAGTCCGTTCACTGAACAAGCATTTTGGCCTACGGTACATATTGAGATTTCGCAATACGTTTGAGTTTCGTCAGATTCCTAATTTTTTTTTTTTTTTTTTTCCTGCGGTAACGTAACTAGGGCTCCATCATATTATCATTATTATTATTATTATTATTATTATTATTATTTGAATTATTATTATTATTAATGAAGGATATTGCTGCTTCAGCTGCATTTATTTTATAGGACTTCTATGAAATAAATGCAGCTGAAGCAGCAATCTCCTACAATAGAACATGCTTGATAGAGGGTCTTCTACTTAAAAATTATTATTTATTATTATTATTATTATTATTATTATTATTATTATTATTATTATTATTATTATTATTATTCTTATTCTTATTCTTATTATTATTATTATATTATTATACTACTACTACTACTACTACTACTACTACTACTACTACTACTACTACTACTACTACTACTACTTCGACGCTTGCTTTAGTGTTTCAGTCAAACTGAGAAGGGGAATCGAGTAGATTCCCGATGCTTCGTTTATATCTATACCTTTTTAATTATATATATTTACACACTCACACCATTGTGGATTTCTTCACCATTTACGTGGCTCATCTATTATGAGATCTTTATTAATTATTATTATTATTATTATTATTATTATTATTATTATTATTATTATTATTATTATTATTTTATCTTATCATTATTTTATTATTATATTATTATTATTTTATTATTATTATTATTATTATTATTAATAGATGATGAAATTTATTCGTATGGAACAATGCCATAGGGGTCATTGACTTGAAATTCAAACTTCCAAGGAATATGGTGTTCATTAAAAGAAATAATAGAAGGTAATAAAACAACAAAAAATAGAAAGAGATCTATTATTCGAAAAGAACAAATAAATGAAAAAAGAATTAAAAATAAATTGCAAAAATTTAAGTGAATTATAATAAAAAGAAAGATAATCACCTTAAGAAAGAAAATGCATCGCATCATCGCTTGAACTTCTAAGATTGCAGTTGAACAACATCCTCAGGGACATTATGTTCCACAGCCCAATAGTGTGAGGAATAAAGGGCCTCTCGAACTGAGAAGTTATGCATTGAACAGATACAGATGCGGCACTGGTCGTGTGAATAGCCTGGCTGACTTGACACAAATAAAATATAGATTAGCATTGCAAAGGTTTCCAGGTATTGCTTATTAGCCAATGTGTTTACGTCTTTGGAGTCACTACTACAGCGTTTGCTATTTACTTTTTTTAAACTATGCTGTGTTGGACTATCACTAGAATAGCTTTACTTTACAATCGCCCATTACGCTTGAATAAATCTAATGAATTCCCACAACTATATACTTGTATGTCCCTTTGCTTCTACAAAGATAACACTGGATACATTTTAGTACTGTATGTTGATTAATGATAGACCTGAAGTATTGTTATGATTTTTGTATGAGAATATTTTTCTCATAAATTTTTCTACTTTTACAAATGAATTGAATACGTTAGTTGACATTATAAAGAAAATTTCGCCCAGTATGCAGTCGTGTGTGAACCGTAGTATATATATATATATATATATATTATATATATATATATATATATATGTATATATAGGTATATATAATAATAGTTATTATATATAATAATACGATGCCCCGTATTAATTTCCAACAATATCAAAGTTTATTGTATGGTTTTTCAAACAGAATAACGACAGCAACATATATATATATATATATATATATATATATATAGATATATAGATATATATATATATATATATATAATATATATATATATATATGTATATATATATATATATATAATATTATATATGTAAAGTCAAGGCGTTTGCAATTTGAACTTTTTTAAGCCGTTTTGAAAGAGAAATTAGAATCTGTAATGTTTAGAATATTATTTCTCTCTCTCTCTCTCTCTCTCTCTCTCTCTCTCTGGCAGTATGTTATTAGGACGCGTGTTTTTTTTGTTAAATAGGCAAGAAGATATATGGTTTTTAGATAAATAAAAATTCATAAATGTTAACATTGTCTCTCATGGCATTTATTTGTTAAAAGTGAGGATGCATAATAAATGAATACCATGCAACGACTTTCAAGTGCGTGCAAACCGCCGCGTAGATAGTTTAGATGGAAAACTAAATATATACGTATATAGATGGATAGACTGAGACACAACAGCGATGCCCTGTTATTATTTTCAGTTAAACAACGATAACAACATGATAAAAAATATACATATTATATATATATATATATATATATATAATATATATAGATATATTAGATATATATATAATATATATATATATATATATATATAATCTATATATATCTATATATATATATATATATATATATATATATAAATATATATATATATATATCTATATATAATATAATATGTATATTTTTTATCATGTTGTTATCGTTGTTTAACTGAAAAATTATAAAACAGGGCATCGCTGTTGTGTCTCAGTCTATCCATCTATATACGTATATATTTAGTTTTCCATCTAACTATCTACGCGGCGGTTGCACGCACCTTGAAAGTCGTTGCATGGTATTCATTATTATGCCATCCTCACTTTTAACAAATAAATGCCATGAGAGACAATGTTAACATTTATGAATTTTTATTTATTTATCTAAAAACCATATATCTTCTTGTTCCCATTTAACAAAACACGCGTCCTAATAACATACTGCCAGAGAGAGAGAGAGAGAGAGAGAGAGAGAGAGAGAGAGAGAGAGAGAGAGAGAGAGAGAGAGAGAGAAATGTAATCTTCTAAACATTACAGATTCTAATTTCTCTTTCAAAACGGCTTAAAAAAAGTTCAAATCCCAAACGCCTTGACTTTACAAAAATTACGAATATGTAAAGTTTGCAAAAAAAAAAAAAAAAAAAAAAAAAAACACACACACCAAATTCTGGGTCCCATCGTAGACAGGAAAATATATGATATTTTATTTCAGTTACACAACTTTTAATTGAAACGTTGGAAAGAAATATTTCATGATGTTGCCAACTGGGCGACTGATCAAACGTACACCATGCATTGTTTATTGTCAGGTTTCTGCAAGTGAAATTGAAATATTTACAGGTTTTTTGTTTTATATACAAACTATATTTCTTTTAATAGAGGAGTGTTCGTTTTATCATGAGAAATAGTGGGTTGAGTGCTAGGTATATTATTATATACAAATTGTACTGGTTGCGTTTCGATAAATTGCCTTTTAAAAGAATTTCATTGCACAGTTTTTGTTTATAAATCATGAGTTTCAGGAAGATTCAAGGTCATAGAATTACGATATAAAATGTTCTAGTTAATAACAAAGTTCAAACCCTCATTAAAGGGATACAACAACGTCTATTCAGGTCTAAAGTCTTCTTTTCTTTTAACAAAATAAATTGTATTGATGTTTCATTGTTATGTTACAAAACAACTTGTATTGAAATTTCATTGTTTTGTCACAAAACATTTTGCATTGAAGTATCATTATCTCGTCACAAAACAAGTTTTATTGAAGTTTCATTGTCTTGACACGAAACAACTTATATAGAAGTTTCATTGTCTTGTCACAAAACGACTTGCATTAAATTTTATTATTTTGTCACAAAACAACTTGAATTGAAGTTATATTATTTTGCCACAAAATAACTTGCATTAAAGTTTTATTATTTTGTTACACTGCACCTTGCATTGAAGTTTTATTGTTTTGTTACAAATAAATTAATATTGATTTTTTGCAATTTTTAACAAATGCGATTCTCTTGTTCCTAATGACACAACTGAAGGAACATTATGTAACTTTTCTTCTTATTGTGACGATTAAATTACCAACATTTTTTAAGTACTGGTATGTAATCAACACCAAAAAGCATGACTTGCATAATGGAACTTCTTCAAATTGATGTTTGCATTTGTTAAAGCTATCCATTTTTATATTCATGTATATTTATCTGGCATCTTGATACTACAAGTTTTCACCCCCTTTCAACTCTTTCATTTGTGTGAATTTCAAACTACATATCATAAAAATATAACGAGGAAATGTTCGTTGTTCATAATTTTGGGGATTTTCAGTTTAATATTAAAATATGCATTGCCTAACATCTTCATTTTGAAATATTCCTTTAGTTTAATGGTACCCATGACAACTACGCTGTTTTTCCTTGCATAACAAATGATGCTTTCTCTCTTTCAGCTTGGAGGATATTAATAATTTTATACGCACTATTGCATACTTGCATCTTATATAATATTATTATATATATATATATATATATATATATATATCTATATATATATACATACATATATTTATTTATATATATATATATATATATATTATATATACTATATATAGATATATATATATATATATATATATATATATATGATATATATATATATATATCAATTCAGGAATGCTGAAGACACATGGGTGTTTTAAAAGATATATTCATTAAGAAACGTTTCGCACATAACCATGTGCATCATCAGCCTGAATAATGACAAAATAATAACATTAAAAATACTAAAAAAATACACAGGATTCTTGTAAAATGACCAATTAAAAAATTAAAAGACTAAAAAAAAGAAGCAAAGTAAAAACAACTGCTGTTACACAACCTTCAGGTACAAAGAAAGAAGATAGAATGACCAAAGAAGGAACAAGAACCTCCAAAGACGGACTATGCCAGTATAGTTGAGCAGAGGAGCAGCCACTGTTTAACGATGGAACGAGTCTTTTAATATATAATGACTCTAAGGTAGTCAGATAATCTGCATCCTTAGAATACCCTATAATATGGAAAAATTGATGATGCACATAGTCATGTGCGAAACGTTTCTTAATGAATATATCTTTTAAAACATCCATGTGTCTTCGGCATTCCTGAATTGATGTTGAGGGTCATACTGCAGATAGTGTATATATATATATATATATATATATATATATATATATATATATATATATATATATATATATATATATATATATATATATATATATATTTAAAAGCTTAGTAATTATGTAAACATATATTGGAAAAGGGAAGATTAGAGAGGTTGCTGGAGTGTTAAATTTGTTTATGATTCGGTTAATGCCAGACATTTTTTGGTGAAATTTATTTCGTGGAATAAGTCGCGTATAGCGTGCTGGAAAATTTGTGCTGCTCTTATTATAGCAAATTCAGTATATCTATACTTCAAACCAAAACAGATTCATAGTTTGTAATTGGGAATAAAAAACAAAACCATTCGCAGTATTATATTTTCAGAAAAGTTGTGCATAATGACCCATCTGGAATCTCCAAAATGTATTGTGTAATCCACCCCTTACTACCCAATAATATGAGAAATATAAATAATTTTATGCAATATATACTTTAAAAAACCAAAAATAATTTTGTTACATAAAATAGACATTAAATACAGTGTTGAAAATACACAATTCGTCGGAACTTAAAAAGAAAATAATATAATTTATCCAGCTCTTTCTGGTCTATAAATCAGTGGGTATGGCCAGGGGTATATTTCTGCTTAGCTGATCTTTATCCCTAATAGTACTGACATCTTGGGAGCAATGACTTAAAACTTTGGGATATCGTAAGCTATACTTCTTTATTAGGTAATAATAATGATTCTTTATTAGGTAATAATATAATAATAATAATCAATAATAATAATAATAATAATAATAATAATAATAAAAATAATAATAATAATAATAGAATAATAATAATAATAATTGCTTTCTTTGTAGCAGTAAATAAATTATACAGCTAGCCAAGTTTTGGATATCCGCGTAAGATTTAGCTGAACATACAAATAATAATAATAATAAAATAATAATAATATAATAATAATAATAATAATAATAATAATAATACTCATAGGAGCACTAGGCACGATACCCAAGATCACCCTGAAAAGGAATCTAGAAAAACTGAAGAGGGGCTGAAGTAGCTCCAGGACTCATGCAGAAGAGTGTGATCCTAGAAACGGCACACATAGTAAGAAAAGTGATGGACTCCTAAGGAGGCAGGATGCAAGGTGAACCCGGAACCCCACACTATAAATACCACCCATTCGAATTGGAGGACTGTGATAGAGTAAAAACAAAAAAAAAAAAAAAAAAAAATGCGCCTAGTCAACATACAAAAAGGCAAAGTAACGAGAACTGAAGGGATAAAGCTACCAGATGGGAGCAACATCAAACACATAGATGAGACAGGATACAATACTGGGAATAATGGAAGGAGGAGATATAAAACACCAAGAGATGAAGACACGATCAGGAAAGAATATAGCAGGAGACTCAAGGCGATACTCAAGTCAAAACTCAACGCCGGAAATATGATGAAAGCCATAAACATATGGGCAGTGCCAGTAATCAGATACAGCGCAGGAATAGTGGAATGGACGAAGGCAGAACTCCGCAGCATAGATCAGAAAACCAGGAAACATATGACAATACACAAAGCACTACACCCAAGAGCAAATACGGACAGACTATACATAACACGAAAGGAAGGAGGGAGAGGACTACTAAGTATAGAGGACTGCGTGAACATCGAAAACAGAGCACTGGGGCAATATCTGAAAACCAGTGAAGACGAGTGGCTAAAGAGTGCATGGGAAGAAGGACTAATAAAAGTAGACGAAGATCCAGAAATATACAGAGACAGGAGAAAGACAGACAGAACAGAGGACTGGCACAACAAACCAATGCACGGACAATACATGAGACAGACTAAAGAACTAGCCAGCGATGACAATTGGCAATGGCTACAGAGGGGAGAGCTAAAGAAGGAAACTGAAGGAATGATAACAGCGGCACTAGATCAGGCCCTAAGAACCACTATATTCAAAGAATGATAGACGGAAATAACATCTCTCCCATATGTAGGAAGTGCAATAAGAAAAATGAAACCATAAACCACATAGCAAAGCGAATGCACGCACTTGCACAGAACCAGTACAAAAAGAGGCATGATTCAGTAGCAAAAGCCCTCCACTGAGCCTGTGCAAGAAAACATCAGCTACCTTGCAGTAATATGTGGGACGAGCACCAACCTGAGGGAGTGATAGAAAACGATCAGGCAAAGATCATCTGGGACTATGGTATCAGAACAGATAGGGTGATACGTGCAAAAAGACCAGACGTGACGTTGATTGACAAAGTCAAGAAGAAAGTATCACTCATTGATGTCGCAATACCATGGGACACCAGAGTTGAAGAAAGAGAGACGGAAAAAATTGATAAGTATCAAGATCTGAAAATAGAAATAAGAAGGATATGGGATATGCCAGTGGAAATCGTACCCATAATAATAAGGAGCACTAGGGCACGATCCCCAAGATCCCTGAAAAGGAATCTAGAAAAAAACTAGAAGCTGAAGTAGCTCCAGGACTCATGCAGAAGAGTGTGGGATCCTATAAACGGCTACACGATAGTAAGAAAAGAGATGGACTCCTCAAGGAGGCAGGATTGCAACCCGGAACCCCACACTATAAATACCACCCAGTCGAATTGGAGGACTGTGATAGAGTAAAAAAAAAAAAAAAAAAAAATGATAATAATAATTAATAATAATAATAATAATAATAAGAATAATAATAATGTGGCGCCGTAGAGGAGTGGGTTAGGTCGTCAATAGACTTAAGTCAAGTTAAGCAACATTGGGGCTGGTCAGTCGTTGGATGGGTGACCGCTCTCCTCGGCGTTGATTCCTTGGGAAAGGATCTTTACCATAATTTCCTCAGTCTACTCAGCTGTAAATGAGTACCTATCCCTGATGGGGTAGGGTCCAGCTATGGGTTAAATAGCAAAACTCAGCAATGATGGAAAGAAGTGAAGGAATAAACGACAACGACGTAAATGGAACCTCTGGCAACAGAGGAGCTTCGTCCGGCAACCACGTATTCAACCCAATTGTAGGGGGTGGTACTTGGAGGTCGTCATCCAGCAACTGATCACCACAACGACAGTAATACAACAGCCTGAGATTGGAGCTACAGAGGCAAAAAGGAAGAAATGGACAAGAGAAGAAAAATAAGGAAATATGGAGATGCTACATCAGAAGAACCCGACGGAGAGAGGATATAGAAGAAGATTAGCCAACATCTGGAATGAGAGGAATAACACCCCCCAAACAGAGCAGAGGCTGGCAGACCAAGTAAGGAACATAAAGAAAAAGAACTGGCTCTCCCCAACAGAAAGAGAACTGGAAAGGGAAATGTCACACGACAACGAATTACACGAATGACGAACTGAGAGACGATGCCACAGAAACGACAGGGAGGTGAGGTATCAAACAACGACACACGAAAGAAAACACCGACGAAGTAACAGAGAGGACGGAATGGGTATAAAAAGAAAAGGATTAGACAATGGGTGGAGCCAGATACAGAGAGAACAAAGATCCCCTCCATGAAAGCCTACAACACCAAGAAATTAAGGGAGAAAACAAGTGAGGTCAAGTGAAATAATGGGCTAATACACACACCAGTATCACAGAAACAAACTAACTTGGACATATGCAGGAGCAGATTAGTAGCAGAACTGATGGGGATTCGAACACCAACACACCGTCACAACCAACCCAACAGAAACCAAAACAGCAACCTCCTTGGAAAAAGGCGCCTGGAAAAGCAAATCATGGTGATGAGATCTGACTTGAGAAAAAAGGCTAAGAAGCAAGAAAACAAGGGAGGAACTCAACGAGAAATACAAAGTACAAGAGAGGGGAACTAAACAACACAATAGAGATGTAAAACAGAGGCTTAAGTCCAAAGCACAACAAGAATCCAACGGTACATGAACAGGAATAAGGGATACCAACAGAACAAACTATTCGGAACCAACCAGAAAAGACTATACAGCCAGACCTTACAGACCTTACATCTTGGTTCGGGTTGCCCCAGGTCCCTCAGTGTGAGGCCACCCTCTAAGAGGGGAAGACAACCACCAGAAATTCCATGAAGCCGAACCAAGTAAGAGACTCTGGGAAAACATATGGAGCAATCCGGTATCACACAACAAACATGCAACATGGCTCCAGGAAGTCAAGGAAGAAGAAACAGGGAGAATAAAACAAATATTCACAGAGATCACGACAGACACAGTCAGACACCAACTAAAGAAATGCCAAACTGGAAAGCCCAGTCCCGATGAAGTCCATGGATACTGGCTCAAAAACTTCAAGGCCCTACACCCACGAATAGCAGAACAACTCCAGCATTGTATCTCAAATCACCAAGCACCCAAATGGATGACCACAGGAAGAACATCCTTAGTACAAAAAGACAAGAGTAAGGGAAATATAAGCCAGTAAACTACAGGCCTATCACCTGCCTACCAATAATGTGGAAGTTACTAACAGGTATCATCAGTGAAAGGCTATACAAACTACCTAGAGGAGACAAACACCATCCCCCACCAACAGAAAGGCTGCAGAAGGAAGTGTAGGGGCACAAAAGACCAGCTCCTGATAGGACAAAATGGTAATGAAGAAAGGTAGGAGAAGGAAAACCAACCTAAGCATGGCATGGATAGACTATAAGAAAGCCTTCGACATGATACCACACACATGGCTAATAGAATGCCTGAAAAATATATGGGCAGAGGAAAATACCATCAGCTTCCTCAAAAATACAATGCGCAAACTGGAATACAATACTTACAAGCTCTGGAATAAGACTAGCAGAGGCTAATATCAGGAGAGGGATCTCCCAGGGCGACTCACTGTCCCCATACTCTTCGTAGTAGCCATGATTCCCATGACAAAAGTACTACAGAAGATGGATGCCGGGTACCAACTCAAGAAAAGAGGCAACAAAATCAACCATCTGATGTTCATGGACGACATCAAGCTGTATGGTAAGAGCATCAAGGAAATAGATACCCTAATCCAGACTGTAAGGATTGTATCTGGGGACATCAGGTGATGGAGTTTGGAATAGAAAAATGCGCCTTTGTCAACATACAAAAAAGGCAAAGGTACGAGAACTGAAGGGATAAAACTACCAGATGGGAGCAACATCAAATACATAGATGAGACAGGATACAAATACCTGGGAATAATGGAAGGAGGGGATATAAAACACCAAGAGATGAAGGACACGATCAAGAAAGAATATATGCAGAGACTCAAGGCGATACTCAAGTCAAAACTCAACGCCGGAAATATGATAAAAGCCATAAACACATGGGCAGTGCCAGTAATCAGATACAGCGCAGGAATAGTGGAATGGACGAAGGCAGAACTCCGCAGCATAGATCAGAAAACAGGAAATAAATGACAATACACAAAGCACTACACCCAAGAGCAAATACGGACAGACTATACATAACACGAAAAGAAGGAGGGAGAGGACTACTAAGTATAGAGGACTGTGTCAACATCGAAAACAGAGCACTGGGGCAATATCTGAAAACAGTGAAGACGAGTGGCTAAAGAGTGCATGGGAAGAAGGACTAATAAAAGTAGACGAAGACCCAGAGATATACAGAGACAGGAGAAAGACAGAAAGAACAGAGGACTGGCACAACAAACCAATGCACGGACAATACATGAGACAGACTAAAGAACTAGCCAGCGATGACAATTGGCAATGGCTACAGAGGGGAGAGCTAAAGAAGGAAACTGAAGGAATGATAACAGCGGCACAAGATCAGGCCCTAAGAACCAGATATGTTTCAAAGTATGATAGACGGAAATAACATCTCTACCCATATGTAGGAAGTGCAATACGAAAAATGAAACCATAAACCACATAGCAAGTGAATGCCCGGCACTTGCACAGAACCAGTACAAAAAGAGGCATGATTCAGTGGCAAAAGCCCTCCACTGGAGCCTGTGCAAGAAACATCAGCTACCTTGCAGTAATAAGTGGTACGAGCACCAACCTGAAGGAGTGATAGAAAACGATCAGGCATAGATCCTCTGGGACTATGGTATCAGAACGGATAGGGTGATACGTGCAAACAGACCAGACGTGACATTGATTGACAAAGTCAAGAAGAAAGTATCACTCATTGATGTCGCAATACCATGGGACACCAGAGTTGAAGAGAAAGAGAGGGAAAAAAATGGATAAGTATCAAGATCTGAAAATAGAAATAAGAAGGATATGGGATATGCCAGTGGAAAATCGTTACCTATAATCATAGGAGCACTAGGCACGATCCCAAGATCCCTGAAAAGAAATCTAGAAAAACTAGAGGCTGAAGTAGCTCCAGGACTCATGCAGAAGAGTGTGATCCTAGAAACGGCACACATAGTAAGAAAAGTGATGGACTCCTAAGGAGGCAGGATGCAACCCGTAACCCCACACTATAAATACCACCCGTCGAATTGGAGGACTGTGATAGAGCAAAAAAAAAAAAAAAAAAAAAAAAAAAAAAAAATAATGATAATAATAATAATAATTTTTTTTTTTTTTTTTTTTTTTTAATTTTTTTTTTTTTTTTTTTTTTTTTTTTTTGCTCTATCACAGTCCTCCAATTCGACTGGGTGGTATAATAGTGTGGGGTTCCGGGTTGCATCCTGCCTCCTTAGGAGTCCATCACTTTTCTTACTATGTGTGCCGTTTCTAGGATCACACTCTTCTGCATGAGTCCTGGAGCTACTTCAGCCTCTAGTTTTTCTAGATTCCTTTTCAGGGGATTATAATGTTCCAGTGTTTAGTATTCTTTGTCCTCGGGTGACTAATGTTTT
>NC_087206.1:7799935-7804935 GCF_015104395.2 Macrobrachium nipponense
AATTACTTCACAAACGTAAGCATTCTAGCGTTTTTATTCCTCTTGTTTATTAGTCTTGCAGTAACCAAAATAATTATAGAATATGTCAAGTTGAAAGATAAGTTTTCTTGGATGTAGATTTTTTGAATAATGTTCATATTAGGACGAGAAGACGAAAGTTATAACGTAAAGTATATTTTTGTGTAATGAAAGCTTTTTTAGAACTTAAAATTTAATTGTTTTTATTATATTTCAGGATTATGATTATGTCATGAGGTAAGTTAGTATACTATTGTGCTACTGGGGTTTAATCCATTTTAAACAGAATATGTACTTATCATTATGGAATGGTGAGTGAATACATTTTGAAATCTTTTCATTATGTAGATTATATTCATTACATATTTTTTTCTGGTCTTAGAATAGACGTACTATGTTAATGAAAAAATTGTTTTTGGTGTTAGTGTTACATTGGTTAATGAGTTTGCAATAGAATTAGTTATTATCAACACATTTCCTGTGTCAATCACTCGACGTTAAAACTATTTCTGGTTCGATGACCTAGATGTTGCGACGTTACGAATGTATTTTCGGCTTCAGTGACCTTCGTTGTTGCGACGTTACAAACGTATTTTGAACGTTAGTGACCTTAGTTGTTGCGACGTTCCAAACGTATTTTCAGCGCCAGTGACCTTAGTTGTTGTGACGTTCCAAACGTATATTAGACGTCAGTGACCTTAGTTGTTGCGACGTTATGAACGTATTTTGGTACATAGATGGCTTATTATAAGAGCAACACAGGTGGTGTATAACTATGTGTGTGTAGTGTGTTAATAAGAAACTGTCATGTGTACGTGTTAAAATTCATGTTACTGTTCGATGATGTAAGATGTTTGTTCATTATTTGGAATAGTCCACAAAACAAGGTCTTTTATTTAAAGTGTTGTTAAATTACCTAATTTGACATGATAATATTCTGGTATCAATGTATGTGGTGTTTTTGCAATTCTGTGGACATATGAACCTGTCCCTGATATTGATTTGTCTGTTGTTTTGCATGACGTTATAATTGCATTTTATTGATTGATATTGCATATATTGTGTTAATATTTGCATTCATAGAAATCTAGGTGGTATGTGTATTTACTATTGTTGAAATTTGTTGTCAATTTCAACAAGCCCCTAATGTATAGATGTATTGTGGCATTGGCATCTATTTTCTGTTATTGCATACATACTGTTTTTCGTCTTCTATTCATAAAGTAGGATATTTTTAACCCCAGTAGCACATGGTATACTGGTTATCTAGAGTGGTAAAAGAAGTTTTTAATACATGTTGAATAGAGTAAAAGACAACAGTCCGTTTGATTTTAAACTTTAACCTGTCTTAACTCTCTCAATTTGGGGATAATACTAGACTATATTTTTTGTTATTATATAATTTTGTTTTATGAAATACTTATTTTTGTCTGCTTTTTTCCAATAAACCTCCGTAATAACGTGTCAGTAACTGTCAAAGATATTCCGCTGTATCTTATTATTACTGTTAAGGATTTTTGATAAATGTTGAGTCTATAAAGGGTTGTAATACCTACGTGAAAATGCTTATTTCTTTAACATTTCAAATGTCTCATAAATTCCTGTTAGTAAATTGTACATGTTTTGGTTAAGGGAGTTTAATTAAAAAGATTATATTAATATTACTCCAAATTGGTTTGCCTCACTTAAAATTAGTTTTTTGTTAATATCTGCAAAAGATTAATGAAGAATTTATAAGGGCCACTTAAACCCTTACAATTGGTATTCAATGCCTACATGAAAATAATTGATTCTTGAATATTTCAAATGTCTCTTAAATTCTTGATAGTAGATTATGTATGTTTTGATTAAGGGAGTTCAATTAGAGTGTAAATTTGCGACAGAATGACAGTTGATGTTCCTCATAATTGGTTTGCTTTCACTGAAAACTAGTTTCTTTGATATCTTGAAAGATTAGTAAAGAATTCATATAAAGGTCGTTTAAAGCCTTTAAATAATGGACTTCTTTTGCTGCTCTGGATAACCTCAGCAGGATCTTCGGAATCATCAATAAGGGCTCAAAGGTATGGATTGTTAATTGCTGTTATCATTTAAATATTGTGAATAATATAAACCAAAAATACTTCTCTTCCAGGAATTTCAGCGGTCAGTTTTCCCCTAACATAACCTGGCCTAACTTAATCGAGTGGGTTAAGGTTTACCCTGTTTAGCCGGTGAACTAATAAACCCTAACCTAATATACTCTAAGCTAACAAGGACGCTGTTTGGGTGATTTATTCTTACTTACCTGGCCTAGCTTAACACCAGCTTTATCAATGAAGCCTTGTCCTAAGAACTAAGTAATATTTGGCAATGTAAAAAAATATTCATCTTCACCTAGCCTAACCCAACCTCGTCTAACTTAATGTAGCCTATCTTAGCTAGGGGGCCCCAGAATAATTCTATATCTTATCTAACCATTCTTTATTACCTGACTTTAACTGTTCAGGGTGGGGAATGGGAACACTATCCACTCATAACTTAAGACAAACTCTTTGGCTGCGTAATCCAACAGAACTTAACCTAATGCAACTATTCCTTGTGTACTAGACATTTATTTTCTGATGAGGGTCAATATGAAATTTGGTGTGCCAAAGTTCGGATTTGTTCATATACTGACCATGAAATCATTTTATTGCAAAGCGTTAACCCGATAACTTAGGGCCTACAAGTTTAGTTAACTTGTTACCCTTGCTGCCGTTTGGTCCTTAAATGCGGTTTAAATGGGGTTAACTTCAGAGCAAAAGTGCTAATTTTAATTGAGTTTGTGTTTATATTCATGATGGTAGACATCGTTGGAAAATTTCGGATTTTACGTGACTGATTCAACCTGAAGAAGCCGTAGTTGATACGCCACCCTCTTTTTTTTTTTTTTTCGGTTTCCTCATCTTGATGGAAGTGCAGGTGAAAAATATGGCAAAATTCGTAATATTTTGTTTGCGAATATTGATATGACATCTGTTTGTAACTATTTACGGTTCCTGATAGCCTTCTTCTTTTTTATCATTTACAGCATGTTGTGAGCCGGAAAACAAACCTAGTGGTGGAAAAAAGGCTTAACATAATGTAAGACTGTAAGTATTTACTGTGCTGAAAATTTAAAACTAGAGGTTACTAGAGATTTTTTTCTTTTATTTATTTATTTATCTATTTATTTTATTTATTTCTTTATCTATTATTTATTATTTATTTATTTATTTATTTATTTATTTATTTATTTATTTATTTATTTATTTCATGTACATGAGAATAGTAATTCCCGTACCTGATAATTATTCTTGATTTTACTTAAATGTCTGGAGTAATGCATAGGATTTCACCCATGTTATAACTTCTCATTTTCATCACTTCTTTGTTTTGTAAGAAAATTTCAGGAATATTATAAACGCTAAGTATCGTTTTTTTTTTTCCCAGCAGTTATAAAACTAAAAAGCCCAAGAATTTTACGGGAATGCAATGTCAGAGAAAGTAAGAAAATTATTAATATTGTCATATTTTCCACCTACATAAATGTCTCAAAGCGGACCAAATGTACAGACTTCACAAAAAAACTGTCCGTAGGTTCCTCAGACGTCCTGTCACATATCATAGTAGGTACAACTAAAATTTGATAAGCTTCATCCTTAATTGAGGCGAAGTTCCTTCACGAACTTTCTACCAATAAGCTTTTGTGAGAAGTTTTTAATGCCTTACACAAGTTGGGCGAGTGTGAAGAAATGGGGCGCATGCGCAGTCAGTGCTCGACCTCATTACTGGTGAATAAGCACCTGGCTTGGAAGCTAAAAAGGTCTCTCTCTCTCTCTCTCTCTCTCTCTCTCTCTCTCTCTCTCATTTACTCACCTTTTGCTTAGTTTTGGCGATGTTTGTATGATTCATTTCGAAATTTTAATAGCAAAGATCTTTGTTTAATACGTTAAAATAAGTCTTACTACACTAGGGCCACAGAGCACAAATGGAAGTCACAGTATCTTTTAAGGTCCAATTTTGGAGAGTTTAATCATCCCTCTTTCTTGGGACTCGTAACCTAATGGACTTCCGTGGACCCTACAATAGTTGCCTACCATTTAGAAGGTTCTGAATGTATATAAAAAACCTCCCGTGTACTACAGTGCAAGGTCCATTAATTTTGACATGCACCCACACACATGCTGTAGCTATATGTGTGTGTGTGTGTCTGTGTGGTGTGTGTATGTATGTAGGTGTGTGTGTGTGTTTCTGTAATAATGATAATCAGATGCACCCTTCATTATATACTAAATATATGTATATATATATATACATATATATATATATATATATATATATACACACACACACACACACACACACACACATATATATATACTATATATATATATATATATTATAAGATATATATATAGTATATATAGGTTATATATATACCACACACACACACACACACATATATTATATATATATATATATATATATATATATATATATATTTTACAAATATTTCTCAAATGTTACCATACAACTATTAGCCTTGTTCAAAATTCTAACGATTCAGCCATGTAGTGATGTCAAGACCATAATCTGTAATAGATCATTTTAGTGTTTTATCTACTCACATAAATATTAAAGTGTAAAATGAACCGAATTTCCATATTCATTTCCGAATATCATAATAATTTTCCGTTACTCTTAAGAGCCATGCATCCAAGTATAACCCTCAATCTCAGTAAAAAAAAAAAAGTTTTTTTTTTTTTTTTTAATCAGCGAATCGTGCATAACCCTTCATTGTTGCCTTGCGTGTTATTCAGACATTGCTTCTTCCTTTGCCGTTTCGGGATGCAGTTATTTACGTAATGCCCCCAGCCAGCAGCAGCAGCAGCAGCAGCAGCAGCAGCAGCAGCTCGACCTTTAGCCTTGCTTATCACGTACCATTGTTCGTGGCCCTTATGGTTTTGTTGTTCGTTTAA
>NC_087206.1:7809935-7812435 GCF_015104395.2 Macrobrachium nipponense
CTTGCTCGTCTATCCAATCTTTGTGGGTTGTGTGTGTTTTTTTTTTTTTTTTTTTTTGTGTTTTTTTTTTTGTTTTTTTTTTTTTTTTGTTTTTTTTTTTTTTTCAATCATGAAGTTTCAGGAGGGTGAAAAATGGCTGAGGGCGCACAAGTGGTTTATCTCGTATCCACACGAATGAATTTCAAGAATTTCCTTGAAGGCTCCAACAAAGATCAATTAAGTCGACATCAAACTCTAATTTTTTTCCCCTGAATAGCGCCCCCCCCCCCCCACCCCCGCCCCCCGCCTCTCCCCCAACCACAAGAAAAGCCTCTGTGCTTCTTTCATTTCATTCAAAAGTAAGTTGACTTTGACATGGGATTTGTTTTATATTCTTCGTTCCATAACTACGACACTTGTTTCATTCATGATTTCGAAAGCGAATTACTTGTTTTTTTATTACAAGAAACTTTTTATGAAACAAGGCGTGATCCGACCTCCAGCTTACTCGGAACACATACAAGATTTTCCCTTACGCATAAGTTGTAAACATTATATTCCGAACTTAATGTAAATTAAAATTTGCTAAAATCTATGGTCAAGCAGTCTTCTTTCACCAATGAAAATTTAAATGAATACACTCAATTTAGAAAATAAGTTTTCCGTACTGTTTAACGTGAAAATTATTTATTTTTTACATTTTCATTCTAGTATATAAATAATAAATGTCCTATTTAAAAATTCCTGTATCTTGAACTCAACGCGAAGTACTTCTTCCACAGACCTTTTCTCTCCCTGAGTAAGCAAAAATGATAAAAGATGGACATGCAAACTGAATCCTTACGTGATTAATAATTTTAATGATCATTATAACAATAAGTGTGTGCAATGCTGGAAAACTTCACGAGGGAAGTTTTATAACTTTCGCATTTTGAGTCATGGGTAGCTTTTTTTTCTGTTTCAATTTCTTTTTCCGTCACTTTCACTTTTTTTATTGCCGCTGTCGAAAACAGTCGCCTGTTAATATTTTCTCTCCTTTGGACGTTATTTCCATAACTCAGTATCAGAACTTGCATATTTGTACATTTCATCTTAGTCCTCTGGTCGTCATAACACGCCAAGAAGAACGACCCATACCGGCCCTGTACACCTGAACGTATCACAAACTTCGGTATTTTCTTCCTAGATACATCATTCAGTGTATATTCTTTAAGTCCATCAATACCGTTAGATTCTATAACTTAATCCTCCCGGTTCATCCTTTGCGCTTATATTTGCAAAAGTATGTGGCATTGGGGTCGAACCCCTATTTCCAGGCTTTAGGACATAGGTCATCATCATTCAGGACGTTGACGGTACTAATGTTTTAGCCCTTGGCACATACAGATTGGGCAGTGTTGCCCCATATTATGATCCTCCAGTAACTTAAACCTTTCTTACGCCTCTCTTGTGGCATTAGCCCTTTGTAAGGGAACAAATTTGTTAATTTTGCATTGATTTATTTATTAAAACAATACCTCAGTGCACATTGTTTCTTATTTTTCATTTCAGTAGGTGTTTTCAGATTCTATGTATAACACCCCTCTTCATGAATGAAAGAGTTTATGGTTAATTATGAGAAACGTTTTAGAGATACTACCTAGAATGTTGTTTACAAAATTCTACCTCAGTTTTGTAGACCTAGAGGAAATAAACACAACTAGTGTATTCTTGCGGAGAAATGTTGACCCAACTCCTCTCCGTAGTTTATTCTACCTTTTTATTCAGGAATATTTTTTTTTCTTTTGGCTTCCTGTTCGTCTATGATAAATAATCTTGAAGTTCATTAATCTGAAGGAGTTTCCCAGAAGAAAGAATCATGAGGAATGTTTGCGTTTCCTCCTCGAGTTTCTCTCCGGATATCGATCGACTGGGCGGCGGCACTCTTGAATTCTCATTCCGGAAGGCAGATATTCTCTCTCTCTCTCTCTCTCTCTCTCTCTCTCTCTCCCTCTCTCTCTCTCTCTGTCTCTCTCTCTCTTTCTCTCTCTCTAGTCAAGCACATCACAGAAGCAGAAGTACCATGTCAGATACATTGATGCATGAGGAGTTTGTAAAAATTTTGTTGTTGTTTGTGCTTTATCCTCTTTCTTCCATATATTTTTACCCCGATTTCTTTGTGGTTAAGGAGTAAAAGGCTTAATTTTGTTCTAGTTATGTTATGGTTGAAGTTTCGGTCTGTATGTCTGAAGATAGAGTAAATTTAGTTACAGAGTCTCTTTAGAACTTTATAGCTTTCACATTGCTAGGATAGACGTCATTTTCTTTAGGATTGTATATGCACTGCAGTGAGTCTTAGATTTGTATCGCAGTCCCGGATGTTGCATATCTTTTTAATACATTTGATTTTGTATTTTAAGTGTCATACACGGTCGATGTGATCTGTATTTATTCTACGTATACGTTGATCTGGACCTTCTACTGCTTCGCATTGTGGTCTCATTTGACAGATAACTCTGTGTAAGACTTCAGCCATTTAGGC
>NC_087206.1:7822435-7839935 GCF_015104395.2 Macrobrachium nipponense
GTGGAAGTGGTGTGTGAGTTGGAGAGGTGAATGCTCCTGACTTGTGGTACTTCGGATCGTAGATGACATAAACTTATCACAGTATATATATATATATATATATATAGTATATATATATAGTTTATATGTTATATATATATATATATATATATATATATATATATATATATATATATATATATATTATATATATATATATATATATATATATATATATATATATATATTATATATATATATATATGATATATTATAGTATATATATATATATATATTATATATATATATGTATATTTATATATATATATATATATATATATATATATATATATATATATATATAATATATATATATATATATATATATATAGTATATATATATATATATGATATATATATGTATATATTATATATATATACATATATATTATATTATATATATATATGATTTAATATTAATATATATATATATTATTATAAAATATATATATATAATTATATTATATTAGTATATATATATATATTATATAATATATATATATTATATTTATATTAATAATTATTAATATATTAGGTATATGAATATATAATATATATATATAATATATATATATATGTATATATATTGTCTATATATAATATACATATATACATATATATAATATATATATATTAATATTACTATATTAATATAATGTTATATATATATGTATATACATGATATATATATATATATATATCTATATATAAATTTGTTTTCTTTCGAATTGAATTCACTATCACTTCCGACACATTACCTACCTGTGGTGCCAATTAACAAGTGTTAATTAAAAGAATATCAATTCAACCGTTTAAAGCGAAACTTTCCCGGGATCAGCACTCACACACAGCATTGATTTAAATTTATCTTGAAGGAGAAAATAGCCAGGCCAAATTACCGAAAAAAAAAAAATAATAATAACATCCCGGTGCCTGTCAGCAGTAACAAGTAGAATCACAAAGAAAGGGCCCGCTGGAAAACCGTTGTGTTTTCCAGGATGCAGAAAAGAGCGCTTCTTACCGCTTAAAGGCGCCGTACTCATGGCCATTTGCAAACAACAGCGCAGACACATGCAAACATTCCCACTGCTTTATGACCCTACTTCCGCGCCGCTCGTGACCTCTTACGTCCTGCGCTCACGCACGCTCGCGCGCGCGCATCGTGGCATACTCGTTTGCGTGTGTGTGTGTGTGTTTTTTTTATAGTGCCTCAGTCACTTACTAAGTTTTCCACATTTCATACTCATATGTGAGATGTGGAGAATCAAACGTTCCTCCTTTTTACAGACATTGATACTAATAATAATAATAATAATAATAATAATATAAAAACAAAGTATTGGTTCTTATATTTCAGATTTTGAATGATTTCGCTTTAGCTAAAGTTTTTTTCTTATACACGCGCTCACACACGCACTATATATATATATATATATATATATATATATATATATATATATATATATATATATATATATATTATATATATAAAGGTATAAGCCACACAGGAAAGATAAGCAATGGAGTTTCTGCAGAAACTCCGTTGTTTATCTTTCCTTCGTGGCTTATACCTTTATTTATGCATTTATCACGTTCCAAACTTTCGTGATTCAGTTATACACACACACACACACACACACACACACACACACACACACACACACACACATATATATATATATATATATATATATATATATATATATATATAATAATCTGTGCGTGCGTGCGTGCGTCTGTGTGTGTGTGTGTGTGTGTGTGTGTGTGTGTGTGTGTTTGAGAGAGAGAGAGAGAGAGAGAGAGAGAGAGAGAGAGAGAATCGTAGCTACAGTGAAATCATTCACAATCAGAAATACAAGAATCAACGCTAACGGGTTACGTTATCAAATCAGACGTACGTGCTCTTAGAAAATAATTATAAAAGCATGTATAGTCAGAAATTAGACGTATGTGCTCTTAGACAACAATGGGACCATGTACGTATAATCACATATAACACTTTAAAAGGCAGTAGTGAGATATATATATATATATATATATATATATATATATATATATATATGTGTGTATATGTATTTTTATGTATATGTATATATATATATATATATATATATATGTATATTTAGTATATGTATATGATATATATATATATAGTATATATATATATATATATATAATATATATATATATATATATTATATATATATATATATATATATATATATATATATATATATATATATATATATATATTATAGACTGCCACTTGAGTTGATATTCATCAGTTACCAAGATAAATTTACACGACAAATCTCAAGAAGTTTAATTAATAAACTTTATATATATGGAAACCAAAACAAAAACCCCTACGACTTCTGGCATGGCAATGGACTGTTCTAAGGAAAACCCAGGTAATGAAGAACAGGCTGGTATTAAAACTTTAATACCATACAAGCCACAAAGAAAAAGCAAATTTAGAATTGACCCAACCTTGACTCACTTCGACTCCCTCTTTGGGAGTGGAAGTTGGTCAAGGTTCTTGACCTTGGAAACTGACAGAAAAATATCAGCATTAAGATTGGAAAATTATTTGTTAAGTAGGCACCCAACCTCAGAATGTCATTTAGACAAATAAAAGAACAGGGGTGGTTAATAGAAACCACTACAAAAAATCAATCTGAAAATTATTTAACCATAAAGAACATAGACAATATAAAAGTAACGATAAGAAAGCACGACAATATGAACAGTGTACAGGGTACTGTAGTACTTCCTAAAAGTGAAGAGCCAATAGAGAAAAATATTTTGCTGGATTCCCTTAAAAAAAGGTACAACAATATACAAGATTATGAAGTTTACAGTATAACCAGTAAACAAAGTAATGAAAGACATTGAAAATAGCAAAAATAAAATTTGAAGGCCAAGAATTGCCTTTCAAAATTAAAATCATGGGCCAAAATAGAGAACTGAGACCTTATGTTCCAAAACCACTACAGTGCCAAAACTGCAGTAAATATGGGCATACATGGAAAAATTGCAGAAATATATCGATTTGTGCATATTGTGGATCTGACAAACATACCACGCAGTGGAAGTGTGGTGAACCAAAATGTGTAAACTGTGGCCAAAATCACCATGCTAGGTCTAAGGAGTGTATGTACTATATATCAATACAGAACTGAAATTACTTCAGGAGAGATCAGGAATGCCAATAAGAGAAGCCAAACTAGAGTTGAAAGTTAGAGGAATGCATGATCCCGCTAGGAAGCAAATGTTCTCTGCTGCAATGAGCTCAAAGAATGAAACAAAAATGGAAGCAAATAACAAACCCCTAATAGATAAATCAGAAGAAAAAATAACTTTACAAGAAACTAATATAGCAAGAAATCAAGATACTTGTGCAACTGTATGTTCAAATTCATTTGAAATATTGGAGGAATTAGAAACACAAGAGAATAATACATATATAGCTGAAATATTACAAGATAATTATAATGAGCTGGAAGCTAAAGATAAAAAGAGGCCTTTAGAGAGAACTCCACCCAAAACCAAGGAGGACAAGCAAAACACAAGAGCTAATTCAAAAGACAAAAAAAAGACTACTTGAAACAACGTCACCCAAATCTAAAA
Source organism: Macrobrachium nipponense (assembly GCF_015104395.2). NCBI lineage: Eukaryota > Metazoa > Arthropoda > Malacostraca > Decapoda > Palaemonidae > Macrobrachium > Macrobrachium nipponense. The sequence goes on from NC_087206.1 coordinate 7,826,105, forward strand.
AACAAATTAAACAATCAGTAAGACCCAAAATCTATATGGATAAAAATGAATACCGAGAAGACAAAGTCAACGAAAATTGCTTGCAAACAAAAAATGAAAAAAGAGAAACCCAAATAAAAGAGAAGTTAAAACATCAGATAAAATTGAAGAAAGTATTGAAATAGAACCCAAGAGCAAAAGCCATTTAAATGCACCTCTAATAAAAAGAACATCTGAGACTCTTCAGCCAATAAAGAAAACAATAGCAGAAATACATCACCCACCAAAAGAAGAACAAAGTACAGCAAAATTATACAACTTCAATAAAATTCAAAGTTCAGGAAAACAAATAAAGATACTAAAACAAAACCCTAAACCTTCTTAAAATGTCTATTTTACAGTGGAATATCAGAGGATACGTATCAAATAATGAAAACTTAAAATCACTAATTAGAGAATGTAATGCAAATATTATTTGCTTACAGGAAACTAAAATAGGTAACAATGTTCTCAATGCTGGCATAAATTATAATGTGTGGAAATCAACACAAATTTTAAATGACAACAGCCAAGGAGGAACTGCAATCATAACGCATTCTTCAATCAAATGCCAACCTGTTAGGATTAACTCGGTAATACAGGCATGTGCAGTTCAAGTATTCCTAGAAAAAAAAATAACAATATGCTCAATATATATGGAACCGTCGTTAGAAAGTCGCTTAATAGATCATCTTGGAAATAATAGACCATTACAAGTGGAAGACTTAGAAAATCTAATAGAACAATTACCAAAACCTTACTTATTAGTAGGTGACTTCAACGCCAAACATCCCATGTGGGGAAGTACATCATATGACAGGAGAGGAAACACTGTCCTAGATTTTATAGATAACAAAAATTTGATTATTTTAAATGATGGTTCTCCAACAAGATTTGATGTTTATCATAATAGCACCTCTGCAATAGACATCACTTTATGTTCCCCAGAAATTGCCACAGATTTCAGTTGGAAAGTAAATTTATTTGGGAGTGACCACTGGCCAATACAAATTGAGCTAAAAAATAATTCTAATATAACATATATACCGAAGAGGAAAATGGAAGAAGCAAATTGGAATTTATATAAAGAGAAAACGGTGATTAACAAAAAACTATCTGACTTTACAAACCACATAGATGCTTATGAACATCTAGTAAAAACAATAGATGATAAAGCAAATGAAACTATTCCAGTTACCTCAGGCAATCCGACTAGACCACTGGTACCCTGGTGGAATGAAGAATGTAAAGCAGCAAGGAAGATTACGAGAACATGCTTTAGAAGATATCTGAGACATAAATGTGATGCCAATAGAATTGCATATTTGAGAGCTAAGCAAAGCAGAAAAGAAATATTCAAGATAGCCAAAAGAAAATCATGGAAAAAATATATTAATAATATAAATTCTAAAACTCAAGACAAAGAAATCTGGAAGAAAATAAATAAACTGCAGGGTAGATATCGGCCAGAACCATTACCTACATTAAAAGTAGAAAACAAATATATTTCAAATCCCAAAGTAGTCGCAAATGAATTGGGAAAATGTTTCGCCAAAACATCTAGTATCTCGAATTATACAAAGAAATTCCAATTAAAAATCAAAAATTATGTCCCAATACCATAAAATCTAATAATCAGGAAATCTATAATCTTCCTTTCACCATGGAAGAACTGGAAAATGTCCTGAAACTTGCAAGTCCAACAGCTCCAGGGGAAGACAACATTAGATATGAAATGATAAAAAACCTACCAGAAGAAAGCAAAACCTTTTTATTAGAAATTTTAAATGAATTATGGCACTCTCACAGCATACCTAAAACCTGGAAAGAATCTTTAATCATACCAGGCTTAAAACCAGGAAAAAGACCCAGAGTCACCAAGCAGCTATAGGCCAATAGCCCTTACTAGTTGTCTAAGTAAGATATTTGAAAAAATGGTGAATAAACAGACTAATATGGGTATTAGAAAATAAACAGCTATTGTCAAACAGACAGTTTGGATTCAGGAAAAATAAAAGTACCATAGATCCCCTCTTAATGATTACAAGAGAGATACAAAATGCAATGGTTGGTAAAAAAACAAACAATAGGAGTATTTTTTGATTTAGAGAAGGCATATGATACCACCTGGAGGGGAGGGATTTTAAAAAATTGATAGAATGGGGAATAAGAGGCAATTTATATGAATATATTAAGGAATTCCTATCTGAAAGATATATAAAAGTGAAAGTGGGGGCAGAAATCTCTGATTCATTTATCCAGGAGGAAGGAATCCCCCAAGGTAGTGTACTAAGCGTGGCGTTGTTTGCAATAGCAATAAATGAGATAATTGAAATGATCCCGCCAGGAGTCCAAGGATCCCTTTTTGTAGATGACTTCGTCATATATAGTAGTGGTGAAAAAGCGCTGGACATAAGCAACAGATTGCAAGCAGCCATAAATAGGGTAAAAAAATGGGCCGATAACAAGGGTTTTTAAATTTTCTCCGCAAAAAACAAAAGCTGTCAGATTTACAAGATCAAGAAAACAGGAATTAATTCCTACTTTATTTATAAATAATGATATAATTGAATATGATGATCAAGATAAATTCCTCGGTGTAATACTTGATAAAAAACTTACATATAAAGAACATATAGAACAACTGGCGATAAAAGTAAGAAAATCCTTAAATATAATAAAAGTAATTGCGCATAATGAGTGGGGTGCTGATAGAACCTCTCTGATAAAAGTATATAAGGCTCTTTGTCTAAGTAAACTTGATTATGCATGTCAAGTATATGGTAGTGCTTCTAAAACCTTATTAACAAAACTGGATGTCATACATAACATGGGTATTTAGACTATGCACTGGAGCCTACAGAACTTCCCCCGTGGAAAGTCTGTATGTAGAAGCAGGAATAGATCCCCTGAAAGTACGAAGAGAAGAAATGGGATTAAAATACATAGCTAAAATAAATAACCTTAATGATAATCCAAACACCAAATATATGAAGAACATAACAAATAATTATGACGACAAACCAAGAGCCTCTAAACCATTGGAGAATAGATTAAAACCTGATATAGAACATCTAAAATTAGGAACAAGTAGCATATCAAAAATAACAACTTCTAAAATACCTCCGTGGAGACATGCTAAAATAGAAAATCTGTGAGAAATCATTTGATAAGAAGGTAACAGATGCACAATTGAAGAGTGAATTTCTGTCACACCAGGAAAAACATAAACGGGATATAAGTATTTATACAGATGGTTCCAAGTCGAAGGAGGGTGTAGGCTATGCTGTAGTAACAAAAAATATAAAAATAATGGGAAAAAATTCCAAAAATATGCTCGATATTCACTGCAGAGATTAATGCTATATTAGAGGCTATAAAATATACCTTTTTGGTGGGAAAGGCAAACGATACCTTTGTAATATACACGGATTCTTACAGTGCTTTAGAAGCGCTAAGACAATACACAGTTTCTCATCCCGTAATTGAAGAAATAAGAGAGTGGATAGATATAATAGTAAAACGGAAAATCTATAAATATAAAACTCTGTTGGGTCCCTTCCCATGTGGGCATAAAGGGTAATGAAGAGGTGGATAAAGAAGCCAAAAAGCCAGTAAAAAAGGAGTCTATCAAAAAAATACAAATACCTTACAATGACATTAAAACAACAATAAATGAATACTGTCAATCAAAATGGGAAAAAGAATGGCTAGAATTGAATCATAAATTAAAGCATATTAAATCATCTGTAAAACCTTGGAATAGACAACAATGTCAAAGAAGGGAAGATATCATATTAACAAGATTAAGAATAGGACATACATACTTGACACACAAATACTTGATGTTGCAAGGCGAGGAAAGACAGGCCCCTTACTGTGACCATTGTCGTACTCTGGTCACAGTCCGTCATCTGCTAACTGAATGCAAAAAATTCGAAAGAAAACGAAGATCCAATAACATATATAATATCCCACTTGAAGAACTATTGGGAGAAAATGCCCCACTTCAAAATATAGTAAATTATCTCAAAGAAATAAACCTGCTTTATATGATATAACACGTCTTATAATTTCATAGTTATACAGTAAGCGCTGAATGGCCTTTGCTGCCCCAGTGCTTGGTGTTACACCTAAACTTTATAAAACCAACCAACCAATCAAGAAGTTTAATTAATTTTCTTGTGTGGATATGAGGCTTAGGAATAAAATATCTGTAAAAGAAAAGTTGAATGAAGAATATTAGTGTGCTACTAATTGAGTTTATAAAGAATCCAAAGTCTGTGTGCTGATTAGACGGTAGAAAATTAATATAACCAGCTCTGTATCTGTATAATGTATATTATATATATATATATATATATATATATATATATATATATATATATATATATATTATATATATATATATATATATATTTATTTAACGTAAATGATAATGAACCATTCTTAGAAAACGGGAGAAATCACTGAATGAATAGAAAACGGAAAAAATAATTGAATGAAAAGAAAACGGGATTTTATAAAAAGTTGTGTACTGTACTGGCACATTTTACAATATCTATTCCCGTAACATATCACCTTTCGAATCGATTTCCACAGAAACGTAGTCGAGTTTTATACATCTAATTCCGGATAAACCTCTTTTACTAATAAAGAATTAGTCCAGGTCTTTCATTACCTTTATGACTGGCAGCGTGTTTGATAAAAATGAGCCGAGAGGTACTTATTTGCGCTCTGGAATAAGTAGTAATTGGCTCCCTCGGAAAAAATCAGTTCCGCGGAGCAATTAATATATGATTTATATTTTCTTCGAATTCGAGTCAAAGGTCATGTTTTGTGGGTAAATATCAGCTCCACTTATTTATTTAGGTTGGTAATTATCTTGTGTGCTTCGCTTCACATTTTTTTTTTTTTTTGCTTTGTATCTCTGTCATTATCGCTCCATTTGAGAATTATTTTGTAATATGAGGATTTCACGTTACAGTAGATCTATACCCCGTTATCACGATAGTGTCATGAGTGTATCTCACGCGGTGTACTGTAGGCATTACTGAAAAGTTCTTTACAGCGTCTCTGCTTCCCCTTCCAGCAACCTTTTTCATTCCTTTTTACTGCACCTCTGTCCATATTATCATTCACCCATCGTACTTTCCGCCCTCTATTAACAATTGTTTTAAGGTGCAACTGCGAGGCTTTATTCTTTTTACGTCTCTAAGACCTTTTTACTCTTAATTTCCTTTTTAGCATTGACTGACCTCATAGGTCCCAGCTCTTGACTTGTAGCCTAAATGTTACATTCCAATTCCATTAACAGACCAATACTTTATGGTTTCCAGGTGTCATTTTGCAGTTAGACCTATTTATGACACTTCTGATTCAGAAGGATTTGCAAAAAAATTTTAGTGAAAGTATAGGCTACTTCCATTTAATTAACAGATTCAGGATGGTACAAGAGTGTTTAATTTGATTATATATACTATCTATATATATATATTATATATATATATATATATATAATATATATATATATATATATATATAAGGCCTAGGGTTATAATTAGTGATATATTGCCAATATGTTTGCTGTGACCTATTGGAATGTGGAGAACAGAGCCGAAGCAACGACCTGAGAAAAGCTGACAAATGGTTTCTGAGGTGGCGTGATATGAAACTGCATAGTAGACGAGTAAATGTATGTCAGTTCATGGGCTCTTTTCAAAGTGCCTTTGGGAAACTAGTAGCAGCCAGTAATATGAGGCGTTGTTGAAATGTGCATTCGTATGTGCGTGTGCGCCTCTTCTATTGATAATGTACCCCTACCCAAGTCTATGGTGGACTTGGCATAGAGACGTCCTGGGAAGAAAGGCAAGATGCTGGGGAAGCGCTGCGAAAGTTTATCTGTATTAAGTGAGTGAAATATTCCGGTTGCATGGGTGAGTCTTGAACTATTTTAGCCAAGGGTGGCTTGTTGTCTGTTTAATATTTATAAGAATATCTGATCTTTGACTTTGTTGTTAAACTTATGTGTACTTACGAGTGGTTTCTCGTGTCTTTGAAACAGACAGTTCTGGCGGGGACCTAGGGAGTCCCGATGGGAGAATAGACATTTGGTGTGACCATTACTGTTTAGACATTTTACTGTTGGGGTTTTAATTGAATTAAGTTAGTCAGTAAGACTTGGATCATTATCTTTCCGTTGCCAAATAAATGTATTTTTGTAATGCAACTCTCATTTTGATTACCTGACAGAATGGAGAGAAAGAGGTGAAGAGAGAGAGAGAGAGAGAGAGAGAGAGAGAGAGAGAGAGAGAGAGAAAGCGGTCGGTTAGAGAGAGAGAGAGATTTGTGTGTTGGTTTGCCTGACGCTCGGAGTTACACGTTTACCAAATAAATAACGAGATTAATATCCCGTTAACAGATGTGGTTTTTGGGTGTTACAGATTCTGGTGGCAGCTGGCAAAAAGCGGTATAAAAGGTTTTTTTATGCCTAAGTACGCTAATGTTTAGATAGGTGACCAGTTAAATATAGAGGGGATTGTGGAAAATTATTATATTGTTAGATTTTGGTTGCTAAGGGAAAGGGGTAGAGAAATATCCATCCGTGAGGGTGTAGGGCTGAGGAAAGAAATTATATTAGAGTCATCAAATTTGCCCGTACCGAGACCCTCCAGGGCGTGAGTAACTCAGTCTGGTTTGTGTGAATGATTGTCAGGTGCCTTCTCGCCGAGCATGTTTGCGTTGTGCTGACGAGATTTGCGTGTTTTACGCAGATTCCGGGCTGGTTTTCTCTTATTTTGAACATGTAAGTGTTACGGTGTGTTTTTTTAAAATCCTGGTGGGTTTTTAGCTCAGTGTAATGGGACTGGTTTAAGAGGTCAAATTTTTTCTTTCTTTCCCCATAGTAGCAGAAAGTGAAGTGTTTTCTTTATTGGTGCATGTTTAGAATAGACACATTCGTCTTTGTTTAACATATAAGGGGTATAAAGATGTTTTTCATGCATGCGAACTGTGCTTTGATAGCATATTTCGCTTGGAGACAAAGCGCCCACCATTTTCTTGCGGGCTCAGCAGATTTCTGCTAACCGGCGCAGGGAAGCATTGCATGGTGGGTACTGCCTGCCTAAGGGGATATTGCAAGGGGACTACTGGCCTGCCTCAGGGGGGTATTGCAAGGGCACTACTACTGGTATATACCTTGGGGGGTTACTCAGACACTGTTCAGAGGGGGTGTTCTAACGGGAGGGTGAAACTTTTTTTTTTCTCAGTGTGGGTGAACTCCTCCTTCCTTTTTTTTTCTTTTGTCGGGGTGTTGATAGATGAATCTGGCCTTGACAATGAGTGCCAGGACATCAGCTGATTGATTAGTTGATGAAGTGAAATGCTCGTAGAGTCTTTTCTTTAGAAAGAAATTTTCTTTCTCATGGATGAAGAGAAAAGGAAATAAAAAGAGATTTTCTTTCTCGTGAATGAAGAGAAAATGGTAGTTAACATGCACGGGATGTGTTGTATGTTTTCCTTATTCTTTGGAAGACACAAATATAATGGGGACACACAGATTATTATTATTTTTTATTGTGTTGGAGGGATTACTTTAAAATGCCGATGATTGGTGTTGCATCTGTGTTGATTGTGTAGGTGTGGCAATGGTGTTGATTGATATCATGGGGGTTGGCAATACTGGTGTATGCTATTTGAATTACACCCTTACTTGAGATCTTTGCAAGAGAATTATTACTATGGAGAGTTATTATTATTATTAATAATTATTATTATTGTATGAGATAATTTACGGGAGGGTTGCTTAAGTATAATTATTATTACGGGAGACTTGTTTTACGAGAGATTTGAGATATTTCATGGGAGATTATTTTATAATTATTACAGATAATTATTCATGGAGAATTATTACAATGAATTATTGGAGAAATCTTGGTGTTAATTATTTGTTGAATTTTTGTAACTTTGGAGAATATTTCAGTAATTCATGAGTGTTGAGTTTTGCTGAATCTTGATGGATCTGGCTGAATCTTGGTGAATTGTGTTGAATCTTGCTGAACTTTTGCTGAATTTTGCGCTGAATCCTTGGAGAATGGATAAGCATTAACATTGGTGATGTTTTTTTATACTGATACTAGTGATTTTGATAGCAATTTTTGGTGATTTTGCTGATAGTGATATTTCTGATACTGATTTTTTTATACTAATACGTGGGTGTTGTAATGCTATCAAGGGTGGTGAAATCTTTTGTGAATTTGGGAGGAACTAACAACACTTTATTTTTGTTTTTCTTTTATTTATGAGTTCAGCAGATAATTGCTTGACATCTAGTGAGTCACGGGAGATAGTTAACAATGCTTTTGATTTTTCTTTTCTCCTTTTTTGGAAGTTAGCAATCGCTGACACAAGTTTCTTTATCATGGGTGAATTTGTGTGAATATTTTTTTTAATGTCTCAGTTCGTGACTTAGAGTCATTGTTCGGGAACGTGTTTGGGTTTCAGCTATTTGATGCTGCAGAGAAATATATGGGAGAATTTTTTGTATGGTTTTGAATGCATACGTAATGACAATACATTTTTTTTTCTCTGGATATTTATGTTCCAGAAATTGTGAGTTTCTTGCACAATACCTTTGTTGTATTTGTGACAACTTTGTGAGAGATAGGAAACTTGGGTAAGTTTTCTAGTGGCCTATGTCGTAGTGCATATGGAGAAGTCTTTGCTTAGACTCTGTGAATTTGGAGTTCTGTTATAATGAGTTGTGGCACATTGGTGATTTTTTTTTTCTAGACAGTTTTTATTTGCCAAGTTTTTGCCCTTTTTTAGCAGTTATGCTAAACGGAGAGAGTTTTATAGTTTTGACTATAACATTGAGTTATTCTCTGGAGAATTGAGATATATTATTTGGAGTTATAATTGGAGGTATATTATTTTGGAGTTATAATTTGAGATATATTATTTGGAGATATATTTTTGGCCATTTTGATATTTGCCAATGTGGTGAGAGCTATGTTTAGTTCAATTATTTTGCAGCCATCTTTGTTGCAAATGGACACACATATTTGGAGAAATATGGGGCAATGTTTGTGAGTGTGTGAGCTAGATGCTTTGAGTGCACATTTTTTTGGAGATAGGATTTCATTTTTTTGATATTCCTTTTTGGAGATATATTTTTTGGAGCCTTGTTTTATTCCACATGGAGTATTGGTGAAATAGAGGTAAATATTTTTTATTTGCCGAAATAGAGGTGACTATTCTTCATTCCTGGAGTGGTTTTTTTTTTTTTATTAACATGTGGCTATTGGAGAAATAAGAGTGAATAATATGAGGGTTGGTTATTAACCAAATGGAGGAAATATTTTTTTTTTCACCGGAGTGCTCTTATTATTAATATGGTTTCACATATTTATATATGGAGGTGGAATTAATCTTTGGCGGGTGACCTTTTTTTTGTGGTTATGGGAGTTTTGTTTTCTCGAGCCAAGAGAAGATTTCTGTGGTTCTTTCTCTTTGGTTTCGTGACTATTTGGAGGCGAGTGGCATTACTACATTGTGGTCCTATGGAGATGTGTGCATTTTTTATGTTCACAAGTGTATTATTTTTGGAGGCATATAATTGGGCAATGTCATGTTGAGAGAATATGTCTTTAAGACAAAATTTTTGAACACATTAGTCATATCCTGGAGTTAATTTTGTGAAATGTGCTTACTTCGTGTCAGTTAGACCTTTTTCTGTAGAATCATGAGTTTCCAAACTTGTGTGTCTGACTAGACATTTTTTGTGCCGCAGTTAGAGCAAACGTCCGCAGGTGGATTTTTCTGCTGAGAAACGCTGCGTTGAGTCCGCTGTGTGCTGACTCTTTTCCTCTGGTGGTGATTGCTCAGAGTTTTTACAATATCTGGAAATGTTGACAATAGCATTTCATGAAAGCGCATGTGTAAGAGTTTGCTTTCTGGCAAATTCTGTAGCTATTCATGGGGCATTTCTTGGGAAAAATGCGGGGGGTTATGCATATGTATATTATGTATTTTGTGATGGGGGAAGTTTACTTGTGATTATCTTTTTTTTTATTTTACTTCTTTTTCCTACGAGAGATGTAATTGGGGATTGAGTTTTAAATAGCATTTCTTTTTGGATGGGAGATGTAATTTATCGGGGGTTGTTATGTACGTAAATGGGAGTTTGACATTAAGTCTCATTGTACTTAATTATATGAGCAGTAAATGGGTTTTGCTGTTAAACATTGGAGATTTTTACTGATTTTGTGGGTTGTTCAGATATCAGAGCTTGAGAGAACATTTTTTGGGTCTAGGCTTGTTACATGATTTTTTTTCTTGAGCTCGTTTTTTTTTTCTTTTTTTTACTTGTGAGAACTTTTGAGTTTGAAATTTGAGTGCAGAAGTCCATGGAGTTGCTGTGAGTTTTGAGTTGTGTGTGTGCTGATGTGTGAGTTTGGAGAATTGAGTTGGAGAACTTGATATTTTTTTTTTCCTTTGCGAGTTATGATAATGACTTATGATTTAGTGATCATATTAAGGGAGTTAATTGGGAGACATTCAGTTAGTATTTCTGACTTTTTGAGATCATTGTTTCATAGAAGTAGTATGTCTGGGGTTAATTTTCTTGGATTGACCGATGACTTGACTGACATACTAACACACCATAAAAGTCGTTCCCCAATGCTAGCAAGACGTCCACCAGCCGTGCACAGAGTGTTGCTGTCGTTTTGTCCGTGGTGATTACGAGAGTCTACAAGTTCTACAGCGTGTCTTTTAGGGATATGCAGAAGTCGTTAGAAGCTTTCTACAATGAGGGAGGCATTCCGTCTTCCTACAGTTAGCTACAGTCTGTCCTGGAAGTCGCAGACAAGCAAAGAGGGATATTCAAGAATCCAAGATGAGAGAAAATTCTAGTGTTATTTGGAGAAATGAAGCATGATAAGACTTTATTTTATAATGCCAGAGACGTGGAGTTATTACTTATATTTTATTTTAAGCTGGCCAATGTTTTTTATGTTATGTATGCTGTTTTGTTTGACCATTTTGCTAGGCGGGTGCTAGCAAATGGGCGAGGCCGAGCTGTATAAGGCGTAGGGTTATAATTAGTGATATATTGCCAATATGTTCGCTGTGACCTATTGGAATGTGGAGAACAGAGCCGAAGCAACGACCTGAGAAAAGCTGACAAATGGTTTCTGGGGTGGTGTGATATGAAACTGCATAGTAGACGAATCAATGAACGTCAGTTCATGGGCTCTTTTAAAAGTGCCTTTGGGAAACTAGTTGCAGCCAGTAATATGAGGCGTTGTCGAAATGTGCATTTGTATGTGCATGTGCGCCTCTTCTATTGATAATGTACCCCTACCCAAGTCTATGGTGGACTTGGTATAGAGACGTCTTGGGAAGAAAGGCAAGATGCCGGGGGAGCGCTGTGAAAGTTTATCTGTGTTAAGTGAGTGAAATATTCCGGCTGCATGGGTGAGTCTTGAACTATTTTAGCCAAGGGTGGCTTGTTGTCTGTTTAATATTTATAAGAATATCTGATCTTTGACTTTGTTGTTAAACTTATGTGTACTTACGAGTGGTTTCTCGTGTCTTTGAAACAGACAGTTCTGGCGGGGACCTAGGGAGTCCCGATGGGAGAATAGACATTTGGTGTGACCATTACTGTTTAGACATTTTACTGTTGGGGTTTTAATTGAATTAAGTTAGTCAGTAAGACTTGGATCATTATCTTTCCGTTGCCAAATAAATGTATTTTTGTAATGCAACTCTCTCATTTTGATTACCTGACAGATTGGAGAGAAAGAGAGAGAGAGAGAGAGAGAGCGCGATTGCTTAGAGAGAGAGAGAGAGATTTGTGTGTTGGTTTGCCTGACGCTCGGAGTTACACGTTTACCAAATAAATAACGAGATTAATATCCCGTTAACAGATGTGGTTTTTTACATATATATATTATTATGATATATATCTATATATATATATTAATATATATTATATATATATATATATATATATATATTATATATATAGATAAAAATATATATATATTGTGTGTGTGTGCGTGTGTGTGTGCGCGCTTGTGTGTGTGTGTGTGTGTGGTGGTGTGTGGTGTGTGTGTGTAATATGGATTGGGGGCATGCGTACGAATGAACAAAAATGACACTAGACAACTCTTCTCATGAAGGAAAGGTTTTACAATTTTCAAAGAAAGCTGACATTAGCACATCCTCAAATACAAGTCCGTGAAGCTCTCCCCCCCTCCCCCCAAGACTCTCCTCACCCCCCCAAGAAAAAAATATTAACCCAATTTGTAAAATATGAAACAAATCCTTTTGTTTAGAATATCTCAAATCTTAATTGATATATCACAGTTTATGACAACCATTGTAGGCTACATATTAGAAACAAATGAAATATTTATTACCTAATTATTTTAAAGAGAACCATTTAAGTGGTTGAAATACATAGTAACTTGACTCTTTCTCTTTCGGCATTTAAATTTTCAGTTGAAACCCCTTATGGACAGAGTCAACGGTATTTAAAATACGAGGGCTCCAAAGGGAAATTAGCCTGCAAAGTGAGACAAGTTATAGGAAAAGGTGATAAATAAATAATCATGATGGAATAGGAAATAATACCGATACACCTGAAATTCAGGAGACGTACCAGAGAACGGGAATGGATATGTTCCTCTATTAAATAGTTGCGGATGAGAGGATTCCACAACTGCGCGATGCAAAGAGTTCCACATTTTAGTTGCAAAAAAAAAAAAAAAAAAAAAAAAGGTCCTTGATGAGAATTGTCAGAAGTGTCAGAATATCTGCCAGAACACAAATCGCTCACTGCATAAACGCCTTTACCCAACAGAAGGCTTCTGTCACGTTATGTCAGAGGTCATTCAATTAACCCTTTCGCTCCAGCCGCTCTTTTCCGTTCGCCGGACTCATTTACGTCTAAATTATTCACGTCTGTCCCATTCTCTTCCCCGGTCTGTGACTTCGTTTATCCCTCCTGGTGCATTCCTTAATGACAGGTGCTGTTCCTCGGGCCCCCTTTACAGTAGGATTTTTATTAAAGATGCCATGATTAATTATTTTACCTGGACGAACTTCTCAGTTCCTTCTCCCTTCTGCCTGCCTTCGTTGGTTATGCGTCCGTCGCTTCCCTTTCTTTCTCCTTTGCTTAATTATTCGAATTTGTGTCCTCGTCTTCCTTCTGCAGGGGGACCGAAGTTGAGATGTTCATTAAACGTCTTAATATTTTTTTTTTCTTTACTGACGTTGTTTCTGGAATAACGTTGTTCTGTCGAGGGTGAAATCCCCTTGTGCTGGATTTGTGTGTGTGGGGTAATCGCCTTAAAATATTATCTTACCTTAAATCGCTAACGTTGACTTAGGCCTTAGGATAATTGCCCGAGGCTCAATCAAAACAAGCTCCTCAGTGGACTGGTGTGTTGCATACTCGCTTATCAATCTGGTACCCCGAGTTCGCTTCCCGCTGCTGCCAGTGAGAAACCAGAGGAATTTATTTCTGGTGATTAAAAATTCATTTCTCGATATGGTGTGGTTCGGATCCCACATTAAGCTATAGGTCCCATCGCTAAGTAACTAATTGGTTCTTGGCCACGTAAATAAAAATGTAATCCTATGGGCCAGCCCTAGGAGAGCTGTTAATCGTCTCAGTGGTCTGGTTAAACTAAGATAAATAACTTTTTCAATGTGTCTACGAAGACTTTTCTTCCTACAATTTTTCAGTAATATCAGCGATGAAATGTTAAAGTTTTTATGAGATTATATAGTGCAAAACAAA
>NC_087206.1:7849935-7862435 GCF_015104395.2 Macrobrachium nipponense
ACCCTGGTATTTATTATAGCTACTACAATATCCGGTGTAAGGGAACATTTCTTTTTGTAGTATAAATAAAAGAAAAAAAAGGGGCATATTTCCAAGGAAGAAGTAGATCATTCTTAATGTATCGAGTACCCCGGGAATCGAGTTGACATATTGTCATTTTGAACAGTCAGTTTAGATAAGGGAAGTTACGTTATGCAGAAATGGACGGAATGTGATTGAAGAGGAGAATGTCTGATATGACAAGGAAAAACCTCTATAGCCTTTTTCTTCCCCGCCATCTCCCCGTTTGTTTGCTAGCACTATTCATATAAGATTCTAAATTCTCTCTCTCTCTCTCTCTCTCTCTCTCTCTCTCTGTTTTGTTATTTCACCGGCGTCCTGTTTGTCCGCTGGCAGAATTTAGAATTCTCTCTCTCTCTCTCTCTCTCTCTCTCTCTCTCTCTCTCTCTCTCTCTCTCGTTTTATTTGACCGTCTTCCTGTTTGTTTGTCTGCTTGCATTATTCAGATAACACCGAAAGTCTCTCTCTCTCTCTCTCTCTCTCTCTCTCTCTCTCTCTCTCTCTCTCTGTCGTAACGTTGATATCTTTCCAAACATCCAGGCAAATAGTATTTTTTTATGTTCTGCTGACGAGAGGTTATATAAGTTTACCCTCTCCCATCCATTTCAAGGATAGAGGAGACGGTAATTTCCTTTTTTTATATATATAGTTTTTGTGATTAAAAAAAAAAAAATTCAGTGTAGTGTTTTGCGTGACAGACTTAAAATCGAATGTTTTTTTATTGTAATCGAAATGATTCTTGCATGTGACCCACTTTGGATTTACCATTATTATTATTATTATTGTTATTATTATTATTATTATTATTATAGTATCCCTTATTCTCAAAATCAGTGTCTTTGATAAGGATTATCGAGAAGGTTCTCGGAAGCTCTCGTTTTTGATATATATATATTTATATATTACACTTGATTATGTTATGGATTTCTTTGCCATTATTATTATTATTATTATTATTATTATTATTATTATTATTATTATTAGGGAAAAACTCTCTATCGTGAGAGTATATATATATATATTGTTGTAAAGGGTCCACAATAATACAAAGTGTTAGAGTCCGTGTATAATTTTTAAGACTTTTCAGAAGGCTTTCGAACCCTTCCCTGGGTTCATCTTCAGTCCAAATGAACAAAAAGTTACAACATGTACAAAGGTAAGTTTAAAATCAAGAGTCGTTAACTCGTTAACTCCAACTAGGTGATATCCTCTCCCCTATCAATCCTTTTGGCTGCAATACAATTGGATCTCCGCAGAGGTTGTTGCAATGTTGCAGGAAGTCCTTCATCCGAGGGCGTTTGATTGGGGCACCGTAACCAGGACTCCCCTGGGCAGCGGTTACCTGGACTGGAGAAAGGCAGCATCAGGAGAGGGAAAAACAGAGCCTGTCCTACAGTTAAAATCTTTTAACTTAAAAACTTAAAAACATGCTAGTAATATAAATATTAACAAATGGGTCCTCGACTAGTCGTCTGACATTTACATTGGTACTTTTAAAGATAATTTTAGCCTCATTCCAGTTGGGTCTATGATCATTCCTGAATGCATGTGCTACTATTGCGCTGTTTTGTGATTGTAGTTCATAAGCTCGCTTATGTTCGCCCAAACGTATATCTAGTCCACGTCCACTCTCGCCAAAATATTTACTATTACAATCCATACACGGTAGTTCGTAAACGCCTGGGACTCTGGGATTGTTTTTCCCTCTCCTGATGCTGCTTCTGCCTTGCCTCTCCCAGTCCAGGTAACCGCTGCCCCAGGGGAGTCTGGTTACGGTGCCCAATCAACGCCCTCGGATGAAGGACTTCCTGCAACGTTGCAACAACCTCTGCGGAGATCCATAGTATTGCAGCCAGAAGGATTGATAGGGGAGAGGATATCACCTAGTTGGAGTTAACTGCCCTCTTTCTTCACCTGGCCCATTAACGAGCTAACGACCGTTGTCAACGATCTTCAACGACTCTTGATTTTAAATTTACCTCGGTACATGTTGTAACTTTTAGTTCATTTGGACTGAAGATGAACCCAGGGAAGGGTTCGAAAGCTTTCTGTAAAGTCTTAAAAATTATACACGGACTCTTAACACTTTGTATTATTGTGGACCCTTTACAACATTATTATTATTATTATTTTTATTATTATTATTATTATTATTATTATTGTGAGGAAAAGAGCGAAGCGCGGAAATAGCAATATATAGGGAATTAAAGAACAAATAAGAGAAATGGGAGAGATGCCAAATCAGGAATTACAGAACGGGTGTAATGAAGACTCCATTGAGGGACTACAGCTCAACCACGGAAACGGGAATAGGGAATTATGCAATAAATGAGTGAACTTAAAAAGGGTGAGCTTAACCAGATGTAACCTGGAAGACAGATGTGGAGTTTAACAGGACAAGCGTTTGTGTAAATGTGTTTGTTGTGTGTGTGTGTGAGAGAGAGAGAGAGAGTTTGTGTGCATGTGGGTTGTAACGAAATCTTCTTGAGTATGCAAACTATATATGCATGTATATATATATAATTCTATATATATAATATATATATCTATATATATCTCATTATATTATATAATATATATATATATACATATATATATATATATTATATATAGGATATATATAAATATATTATATATATATATATATATACATATATATATATATCATATATATATATATATATATGTGTGCGTGTGGATATATATATATATATATATATATATATATATATATATATATATATATATATATATATATATATATGTGTGTTTTCTTCATATACTTGGGTTAACTGTGGAAAGAAAAATTAGGGAATGTCCGGCAAAAAGAGACAAAACGTTCGCTAACGCACTTCGGAAAAAGCGTTAGACTCGCAGTACTAAACACCTCTGCTATTTCAGTATTTCCAGGAGGCAGTTAATTGCAGCACAGTTTGTTTAGTAACACTATATATATATATATATATATATATATATATATTATATATATATATATATATATATATTTATATATATACGTATATATTTATATATATACGTATATATATGTATATATATATATATATATATATATATATATATATATATATATATATATATATTATATATATATATATATATATACGTATACATACATACGCACATACTACATAAAGAAGTATGTATTTAATATTTTTACTAAAGAAATTGTACTGGCCCCAATTAACTGCCCCGTGGAAACACTGAAATATGCAGAGGTGTTTTAGTACTGCGAGTCTAACGCTTTTTCCAAAATTCGTTTGGGAACGTTTTTGTCTCTTTTTGTCGGACATTCCCTAATTTTTCTTTCCACAGTTAACCCAAGTATATGAAAACATTCCGCTGCCACAAATAGGTATTCGTCACTAACTGAATTTTCCCTCACGCTGGATTTAAAAAAGAAAAGAAAAAATTCCTTTCTTAAAAAAAAACGGTCACTGGAAGCAAAGTGAAATCCGGTGAATGGAGTTTTATAATTGTGTATGGTTTCCTGATACGTTCGTTTTATTCAATGTTTTTTTTTTTTTCTCTCTCTGCAGGAGTGTCCCCGCTATTTGGATTACATTCGGCACAAAAGTGAATTGATGGAATGTTTTTCTGTATCAGATAGAGTTGCCCTTTTTTTTCTTTTTTTTTAGGCTGGAGCTCAATCATGTTATCATAAAAGAATAGTTTACCTAATCTCTTCTTTTCTTTTAACTGAGTGATCATGTCCCGTTTGAGGTAATGTCATACATATAATGCATTTGAATAAGAAAATGTCTATGTTATCTTCAATTCATATACTTAACCATTCCTTGAACATGTGGACGAGTTCGTAGTACCCTTTAAACCCACGAAAATCTGAGATTTTGACTTTTGTTCTGCTTACGTCGACAAATTATCCGTCTTGAAAAGGCAGCAATATTAATGCCTCTCTCAGGTTTAAACAAACTTCCTTTTAAACACATAACATCACTGACCTTAACCTCTAACCTTTTATAAACTTCTCCCGAAATTTGTTGGACAGAGTTCATCAAGTTCTGCGTGTCAGTTCTTGAGATATCTCGTTAGCACGCACAGACGAGGATGAAAACGTAGACGCCATAGTATGCAAGTCATGCTATCAATAAATGTTGCCGTAAGTTACCCTAATGAATAATTACGTAAAATAAACTAGCCTTGAAAATGATGATGAAGTTTGAGCTTATTTAAATAAAGTTATTACTGAGTAAAAATGCCTTACCGTATCTTGGACTGTTTCTCCCAGGATCAGCTTGGAAACGAAAACCTGATTGTCATGGTTAATTACCATATACGTGAAATAATGTGAAATAAGGAAAGATATATCTGTTTATCACCCAAAACTTAAATCTGCTTTTAGCTGTAAATCTTCCTTACCGTCGACGATTTCTGTTATTTTATTGCTGTAATAAAATCGTAGAGTGAAACGCTTTTAACTTTACATTCTTGAATTAACTTGATGTATTAGCGTTAATCAACATAACTCTTTAAGCCATTAATGTATTTTTCCAACGGCTGAATACCGGCGACAGAATGACAGTCAAAATTCGGGATTGAGTGAGTAAAGCCCTCCTGAACGCTGTGCGATTGTAATCAACGGTAGGCCTAAAAAATATCAACGGTTTTTATTGGCTATTACGCACCAATTACTGAGGCAGGAGAGGAGGAGATAACTGAGTAGAAAGGGTCAGAGGTCATTCCATCCGGGAGGATTTCATTGTCACCGCTCGTTTTTATGAAGCCTGAAGCTATTTCTCATTGTTTGCCAAGTCAGGAACTTCGTGTTTCTTTTCTTTGTCTTTATTTTTCAAAGTTGTGATGGATTCAAATCATTAGTGTCTGGAATAAAATGCAGTTTTCCATGCATTCAAATAATTAGTGTCTGGAATAAAATGTAGTTTTCCCTGCTGTCAAGAGGAAAACTACATTTATCCCAGCTACTAATCATTTCAATCCATTATAAACGTGAAAAATTAAAAAGCAAAATACATCTGAAGTGACTGACATGACAAGCAAAGAGAAATAGCTTCAGGCTTCATGACAACTAATAGTGAAAATGAAATTCTCTAAATGACCTCTGACCCTTCTTCACCCCTTCTACTCGGTTATCTTCTCTCCTTCTTCAGTAATTGGCGCGTAATAGCCAATAAAAACAGTTCATAGTTTTTAGGCCTGTCGTTGATTACAATCCTACAGCATTGTTGGGGGGGGGGGGGGGGGGGGGCTAGACTCACTCAATCCCGAATTTTGACCTTGATTCTGGTGCCGGTACTCAGCCTTTGGAAAACTTATTGATGGCTTACAGCGCCTCAGTGCCGTGGTTGATATGGTGTTTGCTTCCCACCTCGGTGGTCGCGGGTTCGATTCTCGGCCATTCCATTGAGGAGTGAGAGATGTGTATTTCTGGTGATAGGAGTTCACTCTCGACGTGTTTCGGGAGTCACGTAAAGCAGTTGGTCCCGTTGCTGAATAACCACTGGTTCCATGCAACGTAAAAACACCATACAAACAAATATTGATGGCTTACAGTTTTCTGTTAACGTATCAAGTCAAATAAGAGTGTGATGCTGAAAGCGATTCACTTTGGATTTTATTCAAACAAAACCAAAATGAAAGAAACCGTCGGTAGTAGGATTTACAGGTAAAAGCAGATTTAGGGGAATTTGTGATCAACAAAAACGTTTTTCATTATGTCATATAAATTCATAAATGCTAAATAACTATGGCTATTAACTAACTTTTAAAAACTGAGCCTACGAGCAACACCCCATGTTGGAACTTGGCCAGTTTAGCTTTGCAATGACTTTATTGACTTCAAGTCAAATTGTATCAAAATTTTCAAAACTGAACTGTTATTTTACTTAATTATTTATGAAGAAAACTTTGCAGCAGTATTTATTTATTGATAACATGGTTAATTACCCCCGTAATTAAAACTTAAGTATACGGTTTCATCATTTTCCACGTGCGTTAGCGACATAAATCAAGAACTGACGCACAGAATTTGATGAACTTTGTCCGACATACTCGTATTTTGGGAGAGGTCGGGAATAGTCTGTTGGTGAAAGGTTAAGGTCAATGATGCTCTTTGCTTAAATGGAAGTTTGTTTAAACCTGAGAGATGCATTATTAACGCTGCTATCATTTAGAAACTGATAATTTGCTAACGGAAGCAATACATAACTCAAGTATTTTCGTTGGTTTAAAGGGTATATAATCATCCACATATTTGAGGTACTCTTAAGTATATATATGACTCCCACAACAAACTGAAATTTTCTCATTCAAATGAGAAACTTGATCATGTAACCATGTGGATGCATTTTACATTATAACATTAGCTCAAAACGAACATAACCGCTCAATTAAAAAAAAATTATGTAAACTATTTCCTTTTTCAAAATAAGATAACGTGTTTGAGCTCCAGCCTATAAAAATAAAAATAAAAAGGGAGATCGCATTTCTGTCTGATACAGAAAAGCATTCCGTCAATTTCCTTTGTGCCGATTGTAACCCAAATAGCGCGGGACAGTCCTGTACGGCAGGAAAAAAAACGAACAAAAAATGAATTAAACGAACGTATCAGGAAACCATACGCAATTATAAAACTCCATTCACCGGATTTCACTTTGCTTCCAGTGACCGGTTTTTGTTTTTTTTAAGAAAGGATTTTTTTTTTTTTTTTTAAATCCAGCGTGAGGGAAAATTCAGTTAGTGACAAATACCTATTTGTGGAGTGGAATGTTTTCATATCACTTGGGTTAACTGTGGAAAGAAAAATTAGGGAATGTCCGACAAAAAGAGACAAAAACGTTCGCTAACGCATTTCGGAAAAAGCGTTAGACTCGCAGTACTAAACACCTCTGCATATTTCAGTGCTTCCACGGGGCAGTTAATTGCAGCACAGTTTGTTTAGTAACACTATATAAATATATATTTAATATATATATATATATATATGTATATATATATATATATATATATATATATATAATATATATATATATATTTATATATATATATATTATATATATATATATATATAATAATAATATATATATATATATATATATATATATATATATATATATATATATATATATATCTAATGTCTTATCGCTTGGCGATAGACTTTTTGTTTTTCCTTACGACTGTCATTCGTAAGTATTTTTTGGTTCCTCTCATTTCCCTTGGATATCTTAGTAGAGAGGTTCGTTCTTGACTAGAGGAGATGATTCAAAAAGGCTAGTTGAACAAGTTAACAACTTTATTCTGTAACTCCATACTAGGAGATGCAGCTCGGTCGGACGACCGATATGTTTGATTGTTGGCGTGGAACTGCCATTCTAAAGCATCGCGCGATAGCGGAACATTAGCTATCTCAGCAATTCATATAAAAACACATAGTAGTTTGCCGGCTCGGAAGTTACAAGTTCCGGCGTAGGTTAAACAGGTCAACCTCTTCCCATGGAAGTTGTTGTGCAAAGGTTATCATAAACATAAAAAATGTTGACAAAGCTTAGAGCTAGATCAGGCTACTGCAGACAGCGCATAGCGTAATCTAGGTCTTTCTTTGGTCACGTAGAACCCTCTAATGCCATGACCCCAGGTCATTGGTTTATATTTACAGATCTTGTAAATTATATAATAATGTAATTATTACATATATATATATGTATATACTCTCTCTATATATATATATATATATATATATAGAGTATATACATATATATATATTATATGCTAGGGCGTACTCCGTAAACGACGTACAGAGACATCGCCCTAACTCTGTGGTAAGGCGAGGGCTACTGCATCAGGAGCGGGTGCAGCTAAAGAAGCGAGCTCACATTTGGTTCAGAGTATGTCAGCTAAATGTTGGGTCCATGACTGGGAGAGGTAGAGAATTGGCTGACTTGATGCGCGAAAAGAAAGTAGATGTTGTGTGTGTGCAAGAAACGCGGTGGAAAGGAAATAAAGCTAAAGAGTTGGGAGATGGATATAAGCTATATTATAGTGGAGCAAATAAACAAGGTAGAAATGGAGTTGGCATAGTACTGTCTAGTGAACTAAAGAACTCTGGTAATAGAAGTGCATAGAAAGAATGACCGTATCATCAGATTGAAGATATGTTATGGAGGAGAGATTCTGAATATTATAAGCGCATATGCACCACAAGTTGGTTGCACAGAAGAAGAGAAGGGAAATTTCTGGAGAGACATGGATGGAATAATGCAAGAACTGGAAGAGCATGAGAGGGTGATAGTTGGGGCAGATTTGAATGGCCATGTCGGAAGTGAAAATGAGGCGATTGGGCGGTGCATGGGGGCCATGGAATTGGGGGAGAGAAACCCAGAAGGAGAGAGTGTAGTGGACTTTGCTGTGTCATTCGACATGGCAATAGTAAACACATTTTTTGAGAAGAAAAGGGAACACCTAATAACATATAGGAGTGGGGGAAGATTCTCCCAGATAGACTATTTCTTGTATAAAAGGATAAATCTGGTGGAGGTCAAGAACTGCAAAGTTATTCCAGGCGACCATGTAGCCCCCCCAACACAGGCTGCTATGTATGGACTTGAAGTTGAAAAGGAAAGAAAAACCAAAGCTAAAGGGATAAGGAAAATTAAATGGTACGAATTACAGAAGGAAGGGGATAAGAAGAGAGAGTTTAAGAGGAGGGTTTTGGAGGATATTGATATAGGGATTGAAGATGTTCAAGAATGGTGGGCACGAAATGCAGCAGTAATAAGAAGGGCATGGAAAGGAGCTGCTAGGAGAGACATCTGGTATCATATGGGAAGAAAAGGATAGTTGGTGGTGGGATGAAGACATTGAGAAAGTAGTAAAAGATAAGAAGGAGGCAAAGAAAAGATGGGAAGAGTCACAGTCAGTGGAAGACAGAAATAGGTACGAGAGACAAAAACAAGGTGGTGAAAAAAGGTGGTAGCCCAAGCTAAAGCAAAGTCGTATGATGATGTGTATAATGAGCTGGGGACAAAGGAAGGATTAAAGAAGATGATGAAGCTATCAAAGGCTAGAAATAAGAGCACCAAAGATATATAACACATCAAACAAATAAAGAATCAAGAGGGTGTAGTGCTTAGAAAGGAGGAAGACATTGTGAAGAGATGGAAAGAATATTTCGAACAGTTGTTAAATGAAGAAAATAATAGACTAATAAGAGAGGATGGGCAAGTGAACATTGGCATGGTAATGAGGTTTTCTAGGCAAGAGGTACTAAATGCACTGAAGAAGATGAAGAATGGGAAGGCAACCGGACCAGACATGATCCCGGTGGAGGCATGGAAAGCATTAGGAGATGAAGGAGTTGATATACTGTACGATCTTATGATAAAGATCCTTGAACAGGAAAGATACCAAAATGAGTGGCGTGGGAGTATATTGATCCCAATTTTTAAAGGGAAAGGCGGATGTCCAAGAGTGTGGTAATTATAGGGGCATTAAATTGATGTCCCACACTTTGAAGATACTGGAAAGGATGATAGATGCTAGACTGAGAGAAGAAGTACAAATAGGTAAAGAGCAGATGGGATTTATGAAGGGAAGGGGAAACAACAGATGGTATATTTTGTCTGAGGCAAATAATGGAGAAATTCGGGGAAGACAAAGGGACCTACATATGGTATTCATTGACCTTGAAAAGGCTTATGACAGAGTCCCGAGACAAGAGGTATGGAGGAGCCTGAGGGAGAAGATGGTGCCAGAGAAGTATGTGCGATTGATACAAGAGATGTACCGGAATTGTATTTTACCAGAGTGATGGAGCATTGTGTTTGGGGAGACAGAAGGTTTTGAGGTGAGAGTAGGATTACACCAGGGGTCGGCTCTGAGCCCATTTATCTTTTTACATAGTGATGGATGTTATAATAGAGGAAGTAAGGGAGACAGTACCATGGAACATATTGTATGCGGATGATATTGTTCTGTGTGCAGAGAGCAGGGAAGATCTGGAAGTGAAATTGGAAAGATGGAGACAAGTACTGGAGGACAGAGGAATGAGAATAAGTAGATCCAAGACAGAATATATGTGTACCACCACTGAGGGGGATGATAGAGAAAGTATTCAGCTTGGTGGAGAGCAAATAAGGAGAGTTGATAAGTTTAAGTATTTGGGATCTTTTTGTTAACGCTGGAGGAAGTATGGAAGAAGAAGTAAAACATCGGGTACAGGCAGGCTGGAACAAACTGGAGAGCGGCTCGGGAGTTCCTTTGTGACAAAAGAGTGCCGCTTAGGTTAAAAGGAAAATTTCACAGACGGTGGTAAGAACAGCAATGCTGTATGGTACGGAAACAGCAAGCATGAGAAAAGCAGAGCAGAAGAAGATGGATGTGGCAGAAATGAGAATGCTTAGGTGGATGTCTGGGGTAACAAGAGTGGATAGGATCAGAAATGACTACATAAGGGGGTCAACTAAGGTGGTGGAAGTATCAAAGAAAGTGCAGGAGGGGAGGCTGAGATGGTATGGACACCTGTTGAGGAGAGATGAGGACCACGCTGGGAGACATACTATGGGAGTGGAGGTGCAAGGAAGAAGAAAGAGAGGGAGACCAAGAAAGAGATGGAAGGACTGTGTGAGAGGAGATTTTACATGAGAAGGGAATTGATGAGGCAGAAGCGCAAGATAGAAATAGATGGAAACGGCTCACCGAAACGGCGACCCCATATAAAAATGGGAAAAAGCTGGGAAGAAGAAGAAAGAAGAAGGAAGATATATATATATATATATATATATATATATATATATATATATATATATATATATATATATATATATATATATATATATACATATGTATATATATTATATATACATATGTGTGTGTATTTCTATAAGCTTAATAGCCAAGTGAATCTGTCACTATTTTGATTATATGTATAAAATGCAAATGACTGAGTTAAAATCCCGGCAAAGTCTCGCATGTTATGTATTTCCCAGAAGTATAAGTTTAAATTTAATGTTTCTAGACAGGCACGGCTAGTCAATTCAGTTAGTGTATTTTGGGTCTCATGTATGCCTTAACGGCTACAAAATTTGATAACTGTATGCAGCCGCTACAAACTCAGTTATTTTAGTTCATTCACATAACGTGAAATTTTCTGGGATATTTAAATGAAAGTCACTCGATAGTCCTAGGTTAGAATCAGCGGAAGAGAGATTATTCCAATATGTTGTCAGCGTCCAAGATTTGTAATTTTTGCCTTTAGTTATGGCGTTTTCTTGAGTGTACATCCTCAAGAGGTGTTATAGTTTATTAGTAACATCTTGAAGTTATTGCCAGAAACAAATCAAATTAGTAGGGTTGGATGCATTATGGCTGATCATGCAAACATACATTTGAGAGAGAGAGAGAGAGAGAGAGAGAGAGAGAGAGAGAGAGAGAGAGAGAGAGTAGGAGTTCTCCAGTCTCAGTATATTTATTTACACAATTGAGAGAGAGAGAGAGACCTTACCTTACAGACCTTACATCTTGTTCGGGTTGCCCCAGGTCCCTCAGTGTGAGGCACCTCTAATGTCTACCAGAGAATTGCTAATGCATCTTCCGGTATATTTTGCATCTTCCAATCTTGGATGGTCTGGGATGCAGTTTAGATATTTGTCGAGCTTATTCTTAAACACATCTACGCTCACTCCTGATATATTCCTCAGATGAGCTGGCAACGCATTGAATAGACGCTGCATTATCGATGCTGGTGCGTAGTGGATTAATGTCCTGCGTGCTTTCCTTATTTTTACTGGTATAGTTTTGGGCACTATTAATCTACCTCTGCTTGCTCTTTCTGATATTTTTAGCTCCATGATGTTTTCGGCTATTGCTCCATGATGAGAGAGAGAGAGAGAGAGAGAGAGAGAGAGAGAGAGAGAGATTAGGAAGTCTCAGCATATTTATTTACAAAGTTCAGAAAGAGTATGGAGTCTCAGCCTATTTATTTATAGAATAGAGAGAGAGAGAGAGAGAGAGTCAAGACTTTTTTTATTAACAATATATTGCCAGTAAATGAATCGGTAAACCAGGCAGTTAAATTTCACGTGTATTAAAACCTTCAGATATAAATTCAGAATTCGTCCCTTCTCTAAACCCGCTGCAACCTCTGGCCGTCATGGCTGGCCATTGGAACAATTTTGATGTCCCTGGTTTTCCGTCAGCAGGGTACAAAGTAGCCCTAACTAGGTACCCAGTTGCAGTTTGATGTTTGTTGTTCGCGGCGTATAAATTTTGGGTTAGGGAATAGACCTCTCCTTTTACCGTGGTATTTGTTTAATTACTTTTGTGAGCGTCGGGTGGAATTACTGTTCAACATGTTATGTGTCTACTTCTGTTTGTTTATTATTCATTTATATTCATTTTCACTATATTTGAATTCAGTGAGTTAACATTACATGCGACTTTGCAAGGAC
>NC_087206.1:7867435-7877435 GCF_015104395.2 Macrobrachium nipponense
TCCCTTTGTTTTGTCTGTCTGAAAGAATGGATAAGAGAAATGAATGTAGCCATTTTTACGTACAGAACTCATAAAGAATTATCGGGGCAAGGGACTGGCTGTATTTAGTTTATGAGAAAGGAATACGAGCACAAATTTCCTCACTTCCTCACAATTGTTATTGTAGGTGCAAATTCCCAGCTTAATTGTGACATTAGGGAAAGGCTGAAAAGTAGAATTTGACTGTAAATTTTATTGTGACCAACGTTACACTATTTATCACCGTATACTTATTGTAAAAAGTAGCTATTTTGTATCAGACCATTTTTACACAATATGGAACATATTTCGCTAAACTTACGTATGTACCATAATATACCATGCTATGATGAAAACTTACTGAAATTATATTAAGTTACATCTAAGGAATCATTAGACAATGACATTTGCAGTCATCTCCATTATAAAACATTCCACCTTGAGAGAGAGAGAGAGAGAGAGAGAGAGAGAGAGAGAGAGAGAGAGAGAGAGAGAGAGAGAGAGTATATACTGACAGAAAGACACTGAGATTGACAATTTTGTCCCGAAAAGTTTTGGAGCAAAACTTTCTGAGAGGGAAGCATTGCTTCAACTTTCATTTCCTTTGCTGACTCTGTTGTTAAGACCATGACAAAAGGAGTTCTTATCTTGACAGATAAGTTTTCATGTTCGGATTTTCCCTGAATGTGCAATATTACAATTTCTGCAAACGACAATACCAGGAGCATTCGTCGCATATGCTTCAGAACTTATTTTGACAAGGAGATTTTTACATTAGAGTATGTACGTTTTCTTCTTCTTTAGAAGGTTTTGTAATTAAATGTTTCATTTATATTGTATTTATGTTTTGTCAGTGTTACCCTAAACAAGGTTACTTAAAAAAAATCTAATTACTTAAAGAGGGTTACTTAATTTATTGACCGTTATGCATGCATCCACATATCCACCGTTGTTTTGGTGAAATGTAGTCCAGTAAACCAGCTTTATGCGGGCGACTCATTATCTTCAGCGCAAAACCTTAAGGATGACTACCACCAAAATCTTCACTTATCAAGAAACTTATTCAAAAAATACCGATTTCCAAGTTTTTGTAGATACAATCTTTTTTGTTTATCAACATGTGTCTTTTCCTATCGATTCAGTTACATTGAAGCAACATTAGAGACTGAATTGGTCTTTGGAAGTTTGAATTTCAAGTCAGTGGTCCCTGTGGGCTTGTTCCAAATGAATAGGTTTCGTCTTCTGAGTAATAATAATAATATTAATAATAATAATAAATAATAATAATAATAATAATAATAATAATAATAATAATAATAATAATAATAATAATAATAATAATAATAATAATAATAATAATAATAATCCTGGTGTCCTTATTGTTTCTTCAGCAAGAAATAATAATAATAATAATAATAATAATAATAATAATAATAATAATAATAATAATAATAATAATAATAATAATAATAATAATTAATTATTATTATTATTATTATTATTATTATTATTATTATTATTATTATTATTATTATTTTATTATTATTATTATTATTATTATTATTATGAACCCGTCGTGATTTCTCTATGGGAGGTCGATGCAAATTCCATGATATCAGAAAAAAAAAATTACATCAAATGCAAAGCAAGTTTAGAAAACCATTTTTTTTATCCTTGAAAAATGTTGCTTCCTTTTCCTCTAAATATTCCTCTATAAGCTTGGTAACCTCTCGTGTAGGGGTTCAGGTTAAGGCAAAAGGTATAAGTCAGATGCTGCCGGGGTAAATAGAGAAAGTTGAAGTCAGAAGGCGCATCAGTTCCTACAAATTATGAAATGAGGTGCTCAGTGAGTGTTATGAACACCTTGGAAAAGTTTTAGGGGTAAGATTAAAAAAAAAAAAAAAAAATCTGCGAGCAGGTGTTTAAGGGGCACAGGTAGCAATTTAAAAGGATACACTTTCTGGACTGAGGGCATCACACCCTGTTCCATCTTTCATCTGTATTCCGTATAGATAACATTATGCAACTATCTTAATACTGATGATGAATACTTCCCGTTAATGGTTTGATCCTTATCCGAGTTATCATATTATGACAGTATTCAGTTTTTATTAATTATGTAATTGTGAAAACATCAAACTATAAATTGGGAAGTTTTAGACAAACTGACAAGACAAATAGTGTAATTGAGAAAACATCAAACTGTACAGTTAGGAAAGTTTTAGACAAACCGATAAGATAAATTGTGTAATTGTGAAAACATCAAACTGTAGAATTAGGAAAGTTTAAGACGAACTGATAAGATAAATTGTGTAATCGTGAAAACATCAAACTGGATGATTAGGAAAGTTTTAGAGAAACTGACAAGATAAACTGTGTAATTGTGAATACATCAAACTGTTAAATTAGGAAAGTTTTAGACAAACTGACAAGATAAACTGTGTAATTGTGAAAACATCAAACTGTTAAATTAGGAAAGTTTTAGACAAACTGATAAGATGAATTGTGTAATTGTGAAAACATCAAACTTTGAAATTATGAATGTGTTAGACAAACTGACAAGATATTTCTCTCAAAAAATACAATAAAAAAGTATCAATAATTAACAGTAGAGAAAATCAGCGTAAGCCATTTTTATATTTACATCTCTTCAGTTAAGATAAATCTAACATTCCATGCCAGTAAAGCAAGTTGCATTAGAAAGCTAAATTGAAAGGTGGTCTCTTGTCCTCTGTCTTGTTATTTTTTATTTTTTTTTTTTTGACAGAAAAATAATAGATAAACTTCGCTTTTGACGGAAGGGGCCATTGCCTCGCTATGTATATCAATCCACGCCATCGGAATAAACGAATTTCGGTACTCTGTGTAATAGCATTCGCCGTTTTCAGTTGGTATCTCCTGCATTTTTATGACATTTGTAAAACTTCAAATATAATTCGAGACTGACACCTCAATATTCCTAAAATGTTTCAGCGTAGGTAATGGCGTTAAAGCCATTGAAATAAATTGGGCGCGGAGTTCCCGCAAACCGGCCGGGGAATGACGGGTGAAATTGTTGTCTCTAATGAACGGAAATGGAATGACTTACTTTTTTTTTTTTTGATGCACGCTTTTGAAATGTATTGATTTTCATGTGCATTTTGAATTGGAGTGGCTGCTTGTTTTATGTGGTGGCAGGGTGGTCTTCAGCGAGGTTACTACGAATGACTTCCATTTTGAACGTCAAGTTCAGTTGTACAGTGCGGGCAATGGAAGTATCTCAAAAACATGTCGTCAACTTGTCGGTATGGTGTTGGCGTACCACCTCGGTGGCCGCGAGTTCGTTTCTCGGGCATTCCATTGAGGTGTGAAAGATGTGTATTTTTGGTGATAGAAGTTCACTCTCGACGTGGTTTGGATGTCATGTAAAGCTTTTGGTCCCGTTGCAGAATAACCACTGGTTCCATGCAACGTAGAAACACCATACAAACAAACAAGACAACTTATCGCATACATATCATATACATATCACAAACAGGCTGAATTCAAGTCAACGACTAATTGATAGTCCTAACCGGTGCTTCAAGGTATGTGACTTGTTTTCAACTTGTTTGTGATATAGTTAAGTCGCCGACATGGGTTTATGACATGTTTTGCTGCAGTGTCGAGGCATCCCTAAGAATGTTTAATCGTCAACAATGTACCTGTAATGCCAACATAATGCAAATCTTTCGGTTTGCCGAAATGGATCGCACTAAAGGAACTAAATGGTTATTCCATTCTATTGATAAAACGTGCAGGTAACAGTTGGTAATGTGCTAATACATTCAGTTTTACAGTACATTTATTGTCTTAAAAAATTATTGTTTTCTACTTTTAGAACTGGTTGTATATAATTGTTGATTATGCTTGAACTCTAAATCCGTAGATCAGTCCAGAAGTAAAGGAATAATAATAATAATAATAATAATAATAATAATAATAATAATAATAATAATAATAATAATAATAATAATAATAATAATAACATAAGATCCAACGGTACATGAACAAGAATAAGGGATACCAACAGAACAAACTATTCGGAACCAACCAGAAAAGACTATACAGCAACTAAGAGGGGAAGACAACCACCCAGAAATTCCTGAAGCCGAACCAAGTAAGAGACTCTGGGAAAATATATGGAGCAATCCGGTATCACACAACAAACATGCAACATAGCTCCAGGAAGTCAAGGAAGAAGAAACAGGGAGAATAAAACAAAGATTCACAGAGATTACGACAGGCACAGTCAGACACCAAATAAAGAAAATGCCCAACTGGAAAGCCCCAGGTCCCGATGAACTCCATGGATACTGGCTCAAAAACTTCAAGGCCCTACACCCACGAATAGCAGAACAACTCCAGCATTGTATCTCAAATCACCATGCACCCAAATGGATGACCACAGGAAGAACATCCTTAGTACAAAAAGACAAGAGTAAGGGAAATATAGCCAGTAACTACAGGCCTATCACCTGCCTACCAATAATGTGGAAGTTACTAACAGGTATCATCAGTGAAAGGCTATACAACTACCTAGAGGAGACAAACACCATCCCCCACCAACAGAAAGGCTGCAGAAGGAAGTGTAGGGGCACAAAAGACCAGCTCCTGATAGACAAAATGGTAATGAAGAACAGTAGAAGAAGGAAAATCAACCTAAGCATGGCATGGATAGACTATAAGAAAGCCTTCGACATGATACCACACACATGGCTAATAGAATGCCTGAAAATATATGGGGCAGAGGAAAACACCATCAGCTTCCTCAAAAATACAATGCGCAACTGGAATACAATACGTACAAGCTCTGGAATAAGACTAGCAGAGGTTAATATCAGGAGAGGGATCTTCCAGGGCGACTCACTGTCCCCACTACTCTTCGTAGTAGCCATGATTCCCATGACAAAAGTACTACAGAAGATGGATGCCGGGTACCAACTCAAGAAAAGAGGCAACAGAATCAACCATCTGATGTTCATGGACGACATCAAGCTATATGGTAAGAGCATCAAGGAAATAGATGACCTAATCCAGACTGTAAGGATTGTATCTGGGGACATCAGGATTTAGTTTGGAATAGAAAAATGCATGGGAAGAAGGACTAATAAAAGTAGACGAAGACCCAGAAATATACAGAGACAGGAGAATGACAGACAGAACAGAGGATTGGCACAACAAACCAATGCACGGACAATACATGAGACAGACTAAAGAACTAGCCAGCGATGGACACATGGCAATGGCTACAGAGGGGAGACCTCAAGAAGGAAACTGAAGGAATGATAACAGCGGCACAAGATCAGGCCCTAAGAACCAGATATGTTCAAAGAACGATAGACGGAAATAACATCTCTCTCATATGTAGGAAGTGCAATACGAAAAATGAAACCATAAACCATCACAGCAAGCGCAATGCCCGGCACTTGCACAGAACCAGTACAAAAAGAGGCATGATTCAGTTGCAAAAGCCCTCCACTGGAGCCTGTGCAAGAAACATCAGCTACCTTGCAGTAATAAGTGTACGAGCACCAACCTGAGGGAGTGATAGAAAACGATCACGCAAAGATCCTTTGGGACTATGGTATCAGAACGGATAGAGTGATACGTGCAAACAGACCAGACGTGACGTTGATTGAAAAAGTCAAGAAGAAAGTATCACTCATTGATGTCGCAATACCATGGGACACCAGAGTTGAAGAGAAAGAGAGGGAAAAAATGGATAAGTATCAAGATCTGAAAATAGAAATAAGAAGGATATGGGATATGCCAGTGGAAATCGTACCCATAATCATAGGAGCACTAGGCCACGATCCCAAGATTCCCTGAAAAGGAATCTAGAAAAACTAGACGCTGAAGTAGCTCCAGGACTCATGCAGAAGAGTGTGATCCTAGAAACGGCACACATAGTAAGAAAAGTGATGGACTCCTAAGGAGGCAGGATGCAACCCGGAACCCCACACTATAAATACCACCCAGACGAATTGCAGGACTGTGATAGGGCAAAAGAAAAAAAAATAATAATAATAATCAAGGAAATAGATACCCTAATCCAGACTGTAAGGATTGTATCTGGGAACATCAGGATGGAGTTTGGAATAGAAAAATGTGCCTTAGTCAACATACAAAAGGGCAAAGTAACAAGGACTGAAGGGATAAAGCTACCAGATGGGAACAACATCAAACACATAGATGAGTCGGGATACAAATACCTGGGAATAATGGAAGGAGGGGATATAAAACATCAAGAGATGGACACGATCAGGAAAGAATATATGCAGAGACTCAAGGCGATACTCAAGTCAAAACTCAATGCCGGAAATGTGATAAATGCCATAAACACATGGGCAGTTCCAGTAATCAGATACAGCGCAGGAATAGTAGAATGGACGAAGGCAGAACTTCGCAGCATATACCAGCAAACGAGGAAACATGACAATACAGAAAGCACTACACCCAAGAGCAAATACGGACAGACTATACATAACACGAAAGGAAGGAGGCGGGATGCAACCTGGAACCCCACACTATAAATATCACCCAGTCGAATTAGAGGACTGTGATAGAGAGAGAGAAAAAAAAACAATAATAACCTATTTAAAATATATTTGGTTTTAAACTCTCGCATTCTTTACAGTTATTTTAGTGTTGTTTGTCAGGACATTCTCGCCATATAATTTTCTTTATCTATATTTTCTATTAATAATTTTTTGTGCCCTGACATAATTTTGATGTATAACCGTTTGGATAATATTTACGTAGTGCGCATGGAGCCAGGAATGTTATTCCATGGTTGCTGTTTGCTTGGAATCTTTTCGAAGGAACGCTAATAATGGGTACTAATGGACAGGTAAATATATCTTCTTGAATTTCAAATTCGTCAACTGGGATGATATTTTTGAGGTGCAGCCACCGTTAAACTTAGCTCAAGTACAATATTGAATATGGGTAAATATATATATATAGATATATATATATATTTTTAATATGTCAAGTGCACTCCTTACACTTTTTTTTTCCATGACTAGTGCTTGCGCAGATCTGAAGTGTTTGCTTTTCATTAAATGTTCAATGAATACGTTTAGCGTATATATATATATATATATATATATATATATATATATATATATATATATATATATATATATATATATATATAGTACATATACATATACATATATATATATATATATATATATTATATATATATATTATATATATATATATATATATATATATACGCTAAACGTATTCATTGAACCTTTAATGAAAAGCAAACACTTCAGATCTGCGCAAGCACTAGTCATGGAAAAAAAAAAGTGTAAGGAGTGCACTTGACATATTAAATATATATATATATATATATATATTATATATATATATATATATATATTATACCCATATTCAATATTGTACTTGAGCTAAGTTTAACGGTGGCTGCACCTCAAAAATATCCATCCCAGTTGACGGAATTTGAAATTCAAGAAGATATATACATATACATATACTATACATATACATATATATATATATATATATATATATATATATATATATATATATATCTATATATATATATAATATATATATATTTCCTATATTTATCGTTAGGATTGAGATGGTTGTGTTCGTCTGTCCGCACTTATTTTCTGTCCGCCCTCAGATCTTAAAACCTACTGAGGGTAGAAGGCTGCAAATTATTATGTTGATCATCCACCCTCCAATCATCAAACACGCCGGATTGCAGCCCTCTAGCCTCAGTAATTATTTTATTTTAGGTTAAAGTTTGCCATGACTGGGCGTCTGACACCGCTATAGGTGCCAACAACACAGACCATCACTGGGCCGCTGCTTTAAGTTTCATGGGCAGCTACTGAGAGTTTAATGGACCGTGGCTGTGAGTTTCATACAGTATTATACGCTGTACAGAAATTCGATTGCGCCGAAGAAAATTCGACGCATTTTTTACTTGTGCGTGTTTTTGGTTTGCATATAAATGGCACCTATTTGTTTCATCAGTTATTTGCTTCACACAAGCAAAGAACAACATCAATTGAAATATTATCTCTGATGTTTGACAAAAACTCGTAGTGCTTTTCTGAAGCAGATCTAGTTTATTTAATCATTACGTCGGTATCATAATCTCTCACTAGAAAGATTTACAACCTAGAGAAGGATTATGCTGAAAGTGTTGCTTTCAGGGAAGACTGGAAATTCGATCATTTATAACTTGAAAGAATTTCCCTGAAAGTGTTGCTTTGGGTTGCTTTCAGATCAAACATGGAATTCGATATGCGACTTCGTTTGCTTATTCCTAACTTGAGACAAAGAAGTATTAATTTCAAGAGTGATATCTCGTTGGAATGATAAAAGTTTAAAGGGCTAAAATTTTTTTCACTATGATGCTGATTTTATCTGTATTTGATAAGATATATTAAGAGAAGTGAAAGTCACACTTGAAGTCATTAAGATTCAACTCATGTTACAAGTATGCAGTTCAGTTATTAAATGAAAATAAAATTACAAAGGCTTTAGGTCACGTTTATTTCCAAAATTGTAAGCTTAAATTCGATCAAACACTGCTGTAGACATTTAAAAATCTATTTTAAACGTTTCCCTTCGAGTCTGCAAACGTTTTAGAACATTTTTATTCTTAAAGCGACGATCGATTTCAAGTTTCGTCTGACATTTCAGTCTGCATTCTATCAACATTCCTTCCTTCCTTCCTTCCTTCCTTCCTTCCTTTCCTTCCTCCTTCTTCTCCTTCCTTCCTTCCTTCCTTTCTTTTAGCTCTGAGTTTCCCCAAAATTCAATTCATACATCAATTATCCTGTTATCTGGGTCATCTGATTTTATATCCTCGTTGTAAGCTGAACAGAAGCGCTTCTCTTATTCAGCTATTCTTCAGATGTCCTGTTACGTGTCCCTATAACTTTTTATTGTTTGTTATATAGCCAAGAAAGTGCTGACATAAAGGCTGTGTATATTTCAGTAAATAAAGGGTCTCGTGAAACGCAAAAATAGACACGTACATGTATCATATAAGTATGTGTATGTATATATAAATACATACATATTTATTTATTTAATGAGAGAGAGAGAGAGAGAGAGAGAGAGAGAGAGAGAGAGACGAGAGAAGGGGGGTGAGTTGACGGGGGTTGGTTGGGGGGGGAGGTGTTGGTTGGATGCGGGCGTTAATGAATCATTTCTTGATTAACTTGCCCCATTGTTCTAATAAATCAAGCACAGTAAAAACGTAAAGAAACAGCATTTAAGAATTAGATGTATCCGAGTATAATATAAAAAATAAAAATAAATCCAAGTTTTTACAGTTTGGCGGTGTCCCAACCTTTTGATTAAGGAACCACAGAAACTTTCAAAGTATACTTTTTTTTTAATTATAAAAATAAAAAAAAAGAGAGCACTGACGTAACAGCTCTTTTGTGGTCAAAGTAACGAAATCTTTATTTTTTTTATGTAAGAATCTATTAATCGTCCCGGCGCCGTGTTCTTGTTATAGCCACAAGGTCACTGTGGATTGTTATTGCTAGATTATATGTATGCTATGTATGTATTTGTATTAGTATGTATGTATGTATGTATGTATGTATGTACACACATACAAACGCACGTGAGTGTGTGTAAATGTGTGCTTGTATGTATATACTATATATATGCAATATATATATATATATATATATATATATATATATATATATATATATATATAATATATATATATGTATGTATGTATGTATATTAATGTGTATTTGGGAAATTACGCAGATTTGCCAACTTACTAGCAATATTGCCCCTTCTCTTTACATTCTAGTTTCACATCAAAGATCTCTTCTGGAAAAGGGATCTAGTCTCATTCGCAGTTCTTAGAAAAGAGTACTGATGATATAATAAGAATTCATTACTTCCATGCCATTATGGACATACAGTCATTGGTTATTTT
>NC_087206.1:7879935-7884935 GCF_015104395.2 Macrobrachium nipponense
TATATAAATATATATCTTATATTATAATATATTATCTTATTAGTGTGGTGTGTGTTTTAGTGTATATATATATCTATATATGTGATATATATATATATATTTATATCTGTGTGTGTGTGTTGTGTTGTGGTGTTGCTTATGTATCTATATATCTATATATATATATATGTATATAATATATATATAATATAGATATATGTATTAATATATATAATATATATATACTATCCTATATAATTATATCATTATATATATATATATATTTATAATATAATATATAATATATATGTAATATATTTATATTTAATATTTTGTGTGTTGTGTGTGTGTGCACGCGTGTGCGTGTGTTTATACTATACATACATAAAAACGTGTATATATATATATATATATATATATATATATATATATATATATATATATATATATATATAGATATATATATATATATCGAGCTACAATGTCCTTTAATATCTATTCGCTCTACTTCGGAATTAATATATTTTCATATATGCTTAACCAAAGGGAATTTTTCCCATATAGACTTGCCTGGACCGGGGCGCGAACCCATGGAGCCTTTCAAATCCAGGAACGTCAGTGAAGCTTTACCTTCCACACCACTGCAAGAGGCTAAAGTTCAGTCGCCCTCCCACCCTCAAAATCCTTTCGCGCGCAGGTAATTCGTTGGTTTGGAGACAACATCAACCCACCTCGACTCCGGTAGTGTTTGTAGTGCTTTTGACAGCACGTAGCCAATCTATAAGTCATATCACATTTCCGTGATTCATATACATATATCGAGCTACAATGTCCTTTAATATCTAATTCGCTCTACTTCGGAATTATATATTCATATATGCTTAACCGAAGGGGAATTTTTTCTCGATAATAGACTTGCCTGGACCGGGCGCGAACCACGGAGCCTTTCAAATCCAGGAACGTAAGTGAAGCTTTACCTACTCACCACCGCTGCGGTGGTGTAGTAGGTAAAGCTTCACTGACGTTCCTGGATTTGAAAGGCTCTGTGGGTTCGCGCCCCGGTCTAGGCAAGTCTATTATCGAGAAAAAAATTCCCCTTCGGTTAAGCATATATGAAAATATATTAATTCCGAGGTAGAGCTAATTAGATATTAAAGAACGATTGTAGCTCGAATTAGATATTATGAATCACGGAAATGTGATATCACATATATATATATATAATATATATATATATATATATATATATATATATTATATATATATATATATATATATATTATTGTTATGGAACTCTGTTGTTCTGATGAGATATTTAACAAAAACATTTATTTCTACTTTAAATTCAAAATAATATGTCCAGGTGTTTACTGGGCCTTCCAACAAAATTGCTTTTACTACGATAGCTTGAAGGCTAAAGAGTAAAATTTGCCAGCAATACAGGCCAAATACACTTTTTTGAGGGGGTAATTGAAAAACGAACGCAAATAACTAAATTTATTACAAGAAATTACTTACACACGTCCTCAAATTATTGGCTGAGAGTACAGTTACACACACTTACACCTACCATTCAAACTCACAGTTAACCTTCACTCAAATGATAGTTAGAGGGAAAGTGCCGAGGAGAAGGGAGAAAAACCACTTCCGCACTCGGTCAGTAATAAGTGAGAGATGAAAGAAAGAAGAAAATTCTTAACCTAACTGAACACAATGTCTACAGTTAAGTACCATTACAATATATGTTCCCACGCTTCGGACAAAAACACAAATCTCAGCACTGTAGTAGTTTAACAAACGAGTGATAGTTTCCGGCTTATTAGTCGTCCCAGGACACTATTGCTCATCCACAAGGAAAGGAGTCTATTCTTGGGTAAAAAGAAGACACATAATCGGAAGCTTACTCTTCTTCATGACCAAAAGGCCTCCTAACGACTCTCAGAAGATCTCGAGACAACGGCTGTTTGTCGGATGATTCTAGAGGCGTCACCATAACAGTAGTCGAGAAGACTCAAGATGTGGGCCATGACGATGGTCTCGGTACACTTAGAAGCACGAGAACGCTACCACAGCCATAGAAGGGGGTCAGGTGTATGCATCCAGCGACATTGATGCATGAGCAGCAGATGAGTCCACTCGAAGCATGTCCAACCAAAATAACAGCAGAGCAATGATGTCAAGGTGGTGATCACCACACTGTCAATCTAGCCGTAAGCCGTGAAAAAGAGCGAGAACTTTTCTAACAGAGAGCCTGAAAGAAAGCAGTCTTCCCTCCATCCAGACGAAAAATATGTAAATCGACTCTTAAACAGTCCAACGTGGCAAGAGGCAGA
The DNA here is from genome assembly GCF_015104395.2 of Macrobrachium nipponense. Classification (NCBI taxonomy): domain Eukaryota; kingdom Metazoa; phylum Arthropoda; class Malacostraca; order Decapoda; family Palaemonidae; genus Macrobrachium; species Macrobrachium nipponense. Next base: position 7,882,248 of record NC_087206.1, read on the forward strand.
AGATGAAACTACCGAACGACTCGTACATGAAAGTAAAGAGAACTTTTCATGGGCGGAGTACCAATTAGCAAATAACATTCAGTGGGGGAAGCGCAACAATACAAAACTCGAACCAAGAATTCGAGGCTCAAATGAACTGATAAAATATTGACAGCAATTAATAAACAAATGTTTACTTTAATGGAGCCACGAGATAAGAGTTAAGTAGCTTGATATTCAACATATATATATATATATATATAGATATATTATATATATATATATATATATATATATATATATATATATATATATTATTCTCTCTAGCAATGACTGAAAGAACTGAAGAAAATAAAATACTACGTACGGAGCTTTCATGAGTTGACGAACTAAAACTTGCAGCCTCTGATAAGTTATGCGATAAACAGTACAAAGTAATTATTGTGAATAAAATTTATCTCACAAGTGTCAGAAAATGTCGGAAACTCTGAAGTCTGCCACAATCAAACTTTGTTTCCCTTTTGAGGAATTTACGTTTAAGGGAAAGGGTTATAATTGTGTTAGTGAAGTTAGTGCTGGGGACGCCATATACATATTTCATTAGATTCGTTAACAATTAACTTGACTTTCAGAGGTTATTAGCGAATAAGGTTGTTTCTCTTGAGGCTACGTCACGTTGGTGGGGTGGTACCTTCGGTGCATCTTGTGCGATGGACTGTTGGCATTACTTGAGGTTCCTTGCAGCGTCCTTTGGCACCTAGTTGCAGCCTCTTTCGTTCCTTTTATTATAATCTCCATTCATAGCATCTCTCTTCCATTTTACTGTCCACCCTCTCATTGCAATTATTTCGTAGTGTAAGTACGAGGTTTTCCTTCTGCTGCAAATTTAAAATCATTTTACTCTAAACATCCTTTTCAACTCTGAATGACCTCACAGATCTCAGATCTTGTTCTTTTGGGGTAAATGTTATATACTATTCCATTCTTGAGGCGATGTGTAAAGAATAATGTTACAATTTTGTCCCTGAACCGCTATATTATATTTTACTTTTTTTATTTAATAAAGTATTGTAAAGTCTCGGCATCAGTTGTTGAAATCCCCTCCAGGGCATGCCTATGCGCAAACATATTTTTTGATGAATAAATAAGTACGATTTATGTGCTACTGCCAGCCATTCCTTCTCTTTAAAAAATTGTCGAGTTGCGTGGCCATAATTTTTGTTCTAAACTACTTCAGAGTTCGGTTAATAATTCTGAACTTTGTGGGTTTCATGCGTGTTACTTTCAGTGCAGTCATGTTTCCAAACTGGAAATGATGTTGTTTGGAAGGGCTCGCTTCTGGTACTGATCTGTGGGACTACCACACAGATTGTGCTATTTACTTGACTACCGGTATCATCATGATACAACCGCGGAAAACTTGCGATGATCTGTTTATAAAATAATTGAAAATTCGGTATTTTGTTGAAATAGACTGAAGAAATGGCAATGAAAATATCACCTGCATTTGGTTGAAATGCTAATGCAATTTTCATTGTGATCTTTTTAGTCTGTTTCAAGGAAAATACCGAATTTTCAATGATATTATAAACAGTTCATCTCAAGTTTTCCGCGGTTATGATGATGATATTGGGAGTCAAGAAAACACCGAAACGTTATTTATATGATACATAAGTACCATATAAATATTTTTTCATTTTCAGGAATGTTTACACATTCAACCCAATTTTGTTCTGCTTAGCCATTTTCCTCTTTCGTGGTGGAGCTAGTAATGATCAATTTTGTCATTTCTCTTGGAAACTTTCCATTACACATCCTGGTCAGCTGCAACATTACACATTCAGCCTCTTACCGCAGTAACTGTCAATTTTGTTAGAGCATTGAATCAATATTATATTAAAGGCTTTGAAACGCAGCTGTATAATGACTTCCATATTTTTCTAACTCTAAGGAAGCTGTGAAGGGTGAGTGATAGTACACGTAGTTTAATGTTTATTTTTTCTCAAGCTCAAAGGTACAAAGTATTTGCCACCTAAAGTCCCCCTCATATTTTATAAACGCCAGATAAAATACACCAGTTATGTCCACATTTACAGGTCAACATTATAAACCTCATTCGCTCACGTTTATCAAACGCTAGATAAAACGCCTTCATAGTATCAGCCAAATCTCCATTTTAATAATAGTCGTGTTTTATCTTTGAATTTTGCATTAACGGTATACAATTCAATTGGACAAAGAAGGCCTTACTACGCCTAACAAACTATTTTGAATATGTGAGGTTTATTCCGCGAATAATTGCTGTTTATTTGAATACGTATCACAGTTCAGAAAACGAATTAACAAACTTGAAACCCATCAGGAATATAGTCTCGGTCACCTGCGTAGTCCCGTCTTCACCCCGGTGTTTATTTCCCGCAGAAGTAAACAGAGAACAAGAAGAACACAAGATGAAAAGATAAGCGATGTATTTGCAGAACTACGTCAAACGGATCAGCGTCGAGGAATGCTCGGTTAATGGTCGTTTCACGTGGGAAGAGAAGCAGTACATCACACGTGATCTCCATCATGCACGAGTCATAAACACAGCGGCTTCATTCTTTTGGAACATCCCTCCAATGGCTTCATGTCTGGTGGTCACGCAATGCTCTCGGCAATCGTGGGTATCGTTGCAGAAGGGGAAGCTGACTCCTGTTAAGAAAAATATTT
>NC_087206.1:7892435-7894935 GCF_015104395.2 Macrobrachium nipponense
GTGGTCATATTCTATATTTGGTTTGCTTGTCTTTCAGTTTCTTTGTTTGTTAGCAATGCAAAAGTTATATTCAATTATTTTTTTTTTAAATCTTGCCAATGGCGAGCTTATCTCCGCAACGGAGCTGTAAGTTGGTAAGATGTGCGGGGTTTGGGTTGCAAATTGGTTACTCTTGGTTGGAAATTGGTTACCCTTGGTTGCAAATTGGTTACCTTTGGTTGCAAATTGGTTACCCTTGGTTGCAAATTGCTTACCTTTGGTTGCAAATTGGTTACCCTTGGTCTTGGTTGCAAATTGTTTACCCTTGGTTGCAAATTGGTTACCCTTGGTTGCAAATCGGTTACCCTTGGTGGGCGATTTCGCTAAGAACCGGTACCCATCCATTTTGCTATTATGAATAAGAGAATAGTATTGAAAATATCTTTTAAAAACTGGAACTTGAATAATATATTAATTTTATATGAAAACTAAAAACAAACGGAAGATAACATTTGTTATATTTCAGTTTTGCTTGACAGGCAACGGAATCCTTGATGTGACTGAGTGTTAACAAGGATTGCCTATGAGAATGATAGATAAAAAAAAAAGTTGCAAGTTGAGTAAAACTTTGCATAAAGGAAAAGGGTAAAGGTATTGGCAGACTACTAAACCAAAAAAAGGAAGGAAGGATAAGATGGGATTTTGTACTTCGTTATAAATTCAGTTCCTGTGTGGCGGAAGTGATGTAGTTAGTCAATAGTTTTCCTTCAAAGTTTCCAGCAAAATCATGGCATGGAGGTGTAAAAGAATTTTTTTTTTTATGCAGATGACCAGAATAACTGTGGGAAAAAATTGTAGGAATTCTGTAGATATAGGAACTGTTTTGCAGATTGTAAGATTTACCGAAAAAACAGAATAGCAGTGATTGTGTCATATTAGGATATTGTGCTTACTTGCTACAATCGATACTCCTTTTTACATGTAACAAAGGCCTACATAATTAAAGGAAGTGAACAGGCACTCACCCCCCCTCCCCCCCCACCCCCCCCCAAAAAAAAAAAAAAAAAAAAAAAAAAAACGGAGTTTACGGAAGCGACAAAATGAACCCCTGCGGCCTAAATGTGAGTCAGAAGAAAAGCGACCCTTTTAAGTCGTATCTGGAGAAAGCGGGAACTTTCTTTTGAAAGCCTTTGAAGGGATCGGCTACTCTTAAACAATGGGATGACTGGGCCCCGCAAGACTTTCGGAGGGATTAAGGTAAAGGATGTTATAAAGGAGCAAAGGATGCTGTAAAGGGAGGAGGGTTAACATAAGAGAAAAGCGTGTCGCCGTCGTCGTTCTCGTCGTCCCTCTCTCAGATAAATTTGATATTTTATTGTGTCTCTCCCCAGTACTATGTGATATTGGTTTTCTCAAAAGAAAGGCCGAGGTAAAGATTCCACAGCTATTGTTAAAAGACGGTGCGTCCGCGGAGGAATTATGCTTTTAGTTTTCTGGAAAAGAAAACTGTTGCGATGCCTTTGTCTGTCCGTCCGCACTTTTGCTGTCCGCCCTCAGATCTTTACAAGTACGGAGGCTAGAGGGCAGAAAACTAGTATGCTGTTCATCCACCCTCCAATGATCAAACATACCAAATTCCAGGCCTCTAGCCTCATTAGCTTTCATTTCATTCAAGGTTAAATTTACCCATGATTGTGCGTCTGGCAGCGCCACAGGACAGGCCACCAACGGGCCGTGGCTGAAAGTTACGTGGCCGCCGGCTCATACAGCATTATATACTGTACAGAAAACTTTAATACTTCGGCGCCTTTTTTTCTTGTTTTGTTATGAAAGAAGTTTTGTATGAGATGTAGTGAATTTCATTTAAGATGATCTCGTATAAGTTTTTGAGCAAAATGAGATTGATTAATGAATTGGAAAATTATCATTATCATCATCATCATCATTGTCGTCGTTATCATCATAAAGATAATCATAGCGCTGAAATTGCCTCCCATTAGACATGAACTGATGAAATATATTTTTTCGATAAAACGTAAAGGGAAATTTATATTTATCGATTATAAAAGTTTTAAAAAAATGCCTGCTTTCAATTTCAATGCCTTATATAAATAAACACATTTGCACACGTTCATGTAGACGCGTTGCATTTTACGTGTTTTTGAATGTGGGTCTTTCGTGGGATGTTACTGGAAATAAAGAAATAAAACTACAAATCTCTGGCGGGGGGCGGGGTGCGGGGTGTGGTCCCAGCATCCATCAGAAACGTAAAAAAAAAAAGAAAAAGGATGACAGCTCGCCAGAGTAAAATCTTGGGATTTCTGAATAAATCATCGCACCTTGCGACTTCTGTGTAATTTATTTTGCATAATCGGAAGTGCAGTTCACTCCACCTCCGAAGGTCCTGCGAGAATAATGATGTTTTCGACCAAAAATGTTTGGGTGAAGGTTGCATATCATCTCGGAAGATTGAAGTGCGGCCATTAGGATAAATCACCGAGCATTTTTAAGTTATTTTTGC
>NC_087206.1:7904935-7909935 GCF_015104395.2 Macrobrachium nipponense
CTAAATTCAGATCTATGATAAGGTTTGATTTACTTTGCCAGATGTATATTTTGAGCTAAATTCGGGTCTTATGTTACGGTTTGATTCACTTTGCCAGATGTATATTTTGAGCTAAATTCAGATCTATGAATGTTTGATTTTACTTTGCCAGGTGGATTTTGAGCTAAATTCGGGTTTCTTATGTTACGGTGATTCACTTTGCCAGATGGTGATACTTTGAGCTAAATTCAGATCTATGATAAGGTTTTGATTTTACTTTGGTCCCAGGTGTGTATTTGAGCTAAATTCAGATTCTACGAGGTAGGTGATACTTTCCAGATGTGGTTTACTTTTGAGCTCCTAATTCAGATCTACTGATAAGGTTTGATTTGTTACTTGCAGGATGTGTATTTTGTTGAGCTAAATTCAGATTACGATAAGGTTTGATTTACTTTCCAGATGTGTATTTTGAGCTAAATTCAGATCTACGATAAGGTTTTGATTACTTTCCCAGATGTGTATTTTGGAGGCTAAATTCAGATCTACGATAGGTTGATTTACTTTCCCAGATGTATATTTTGAGCTAAATTCAGATTCTACGATAAGGTTTGATTTACTTTCCCAGATGGTGTATGAGCTAAATTCAGATCTACGATAAGGTTTGATTTACTTTCCCAGATGTATTTTGAGCTAATCCAGATCTACGATAAGGTTTGATTTACTTTCCCAGATGTGTATTTTGAGCTAAATTCAGATCTACGATAAGGTTTGATTTACTTTCCCAGATGTGTTTTGAGCTAAAATTCAGATCTACGATAAGGTTTGATTTACTTTCCCAGATGTGTATTTTGAGCTAAATTCAGATCTACGATAAGGTTTGATTTACTTTCCCAGATGTATATTTTGAGCTAAATTCAGATCTACGATAAGGTTTGATTTACTTTCCCAGATGTGTATTTTGAGCTAAATTCAGATCTCGATAAGGTTAATGATTTACTTTCACAGATAAGTGTATTTGAGCTTTAAATTCAGATCTACGATAAGGTTTGATTTACTTTCCCAGATGTGTATTTTGAGCTAAATTCAGATCTACGATAAGGTTTGATTTACTTTCCCAGATGTGTATTTTGAGCTAAATTCAGAAAAAAAAAGTAAAGGATTTCTACGATAAGGTTTGATTGTACTTTCAGAAAGGTGTGGTATTTTGAGCTAAATTCAGATCTACGATAAGGTGATTTACTTTCCCAGATGTTTTTGTATTTTGAGCTAAATTCAGATCTACGTATAAGGTTGATTACTTTCCCGATGTGTATTTTGAGCTAAATTCAGATCTCGATAAGGTTTGATTTACTTTCCCAGGGGGATGTGTATTTTGAGCTAAATTCAGATACTACGATAAGGTTTGATTATTTACTTTCCCAGATGTATTTTGAGCTAAATTCAGATCTACGATAAGGTTTGATTTACTTTCCCAGATGTGTATTTTGAGCTAAATTCAGACTACGATAAGTTGATTACTTTCCCAGATGTTGTATTTTGAGCTAAATTCAGATCTACGATAAAGGTTTGATTACTTTCCCAGAGTGTGTGAGCTAAAAATTTTCAGATCCCTACGATAAGGTTTGATTACTTTCCCCAGATGTGTTTTTATTTTGAGCTAAATTCAGATCTACGATAAGGTTTGATTTACTTTCCCAGATGTATATTTTGAGCTAAATTCAGATCTACGATAAGGTTTGATTTACTTTCCCAGATGTGTATTTTGAGCTAAATTCAGATCTACGATAAGGTTTGATTTACTTTCCCAGATGTATATTTTGAGCTAAATTCAGATCTACGATAAGGTTTGATTTACTTCCCAGATGTGTATTTTTGAGCTAAATTCAGATCTACGATAAGGTTTGATTTACTTTCCCAGATGTGTATTTGAGCTAAATTCAGATCTCAAGATAAGGTTTGATTACTTTCCCAGATGTGTATTTTGAGCTAAATTCAGATCTACGATAAGGTTTGATTTACTTTCCCAGATGTGTATTTTGAGCTAAATTCAGATCTACGATAAGGTTTGATGCACTTCGCGAGATCTGTATTTTGAGCTAAATTCAGATCTACGATAAGGTTTGATGCACTTTGCGAGATCTGTATTTTGAGCTAAATTCGGATATATGTTCAGCTAAAACGGCAGATGTGTTTTATTTATTTATTTATTTATTTATTTTGTTTATGAAGGAAACCGAGGTCTATTTGTTCATATCGCGTGATGTAGATTTTGACCTAAATTCAGACATATTTTCAGTTCAAAAGTCATTATTCAAATTTAGTGTTTATGGGGGAAATCGGGTTCAGTTGGTGCATTTCACGTGATATACATTTTGGCCTAAATCCAGATCTATCTTAAACCAAAGAGACATAAATTGGATGCATTTGTGTTCAGAGAAAATGTATATGGGAATTACGATGAATATCCATAAATAGCTTTTAATATTATTTTACTTTGAATACCCAATTTTGGCTTGTTCGAATAGTAAGCCTACAAAATATTTTGTTGTTGTTGTTGTTAATGATGTTCTTGAGGAGATAGGAAAGGTCAATGGAGGAGCCTAAAAGGATCTGAAAAGGTGTTTCGCATTGATTTGAAGGTACAGTGATGCTCAAATCTCATGCGACATGACTCCATAGGATTTCGTTCAAAATTCACCAACTGGCAACCTAGCATGCTCCATATTTATCTTTTATTTCAATGCGAAAACGCGAGTATCGCATACACTAAGGCCATAATATGTTACATAAGAGTGAAATCTGTCATATATTTAAAAATTGTAAGAAAATGTCTCGTGTAGCCAAATTTCAGAAAAACCCTTACGAAACATTTTCAAAACTTTCGTCACTCATTGCTGAAGCATTTAACCAAAACGAAGTCGCAATCAAACCTCAATTCAAATGTTAAATAAATAAAAAAAAGAACGAAAAAAATTGTCGTAACTTAATAATGTTTCCAAAGCAAACATAAAATTTGAAATAGTCCTATTTGATTGCTTTTACCCTCAACGCTGAAAAATGTAAATATGTATATACAAAAGTAGAATGCGCCCACCGATATCAACGTGAGAGGGGAGCATGTGTGACGTATCAGTGCTGGTTGCAAACAACAACCACCTGGTATATGAGTAGGTCTACAATGAGTAGTGACCATTAAATTATCTTGAAAACATTTACTTTATGTGTTAAAGGAATATTTGGATTTTCATACATAATTATTTGTTATCTTTCTTAAATATTTCAAAACTGATAGCATACTAGCAAATATTCGCCTATTTGTCAAAGCCAAGATACTATTCCTAGGCCTAGGTGTTAGATTTCTTTACTTTACACTTAACATTCACATCTCTATATTAACAATTTCTGGCCAGAAAGCAAATGAGGTTATCTACACATTCTTGCACTTTCAAGTTACCTTATGAAAGAATAAATTATACACCCAAAAGCGAGCAGAAGGACTTTTAAGAAAATAATATTGTAAACCAGTTGAAAAAACAAGTGTTACATATGCCTTGATATTAATACTTATGATATTTCGATTAATAATCATCTTCTCCATATAACCAAAATCATCATCATCTTTTATTCCCTCAAAGAACAGGTAATCTCTACAAATAAAAACGTTAGTAAAGATTACATCTCAGAAAGCTAAGATTATGATTTTCTAGGCCTATAAATCATTTTGCAACATACAGGCAGCTAAAACAGCCTGAAACTTCAACATTCAAAGAAAAAATGGTTTGTAATTCATATTCCTCAAAGAACAGGTGATCTCTTACAAATAAATTCATTAGTAACAGATTACATCTCAGATGGCTTCGATTATTTTTTAGGCCTATAAAACATTTTCCAAACATACAGACAGCTTAAACGCAGCCGAAATCTTCAACATTCAAATAAAACTTGTTTTAATTCATATTCCTACATTGAAAGTTGTTATGACTGTTGAGCTTATTGGGTCTACTGTCATAATGCTGCAGACATGGTTATGTTGACCAGTCCGGGAGGAGCATGTTAAGTGTGCTTTCATTGTTGTCAACGCTAACCTTATCACACCACACTTGAACTGAGCAACGTAAAGATAAGAAAAATAACAAAATCAATTCAAATCACACAAATTAAGAATTATACCAATGCATAAAAGGGATCATATCTATTAACCATAAGGAAAAAAAATAAGGCTAGCTGTGAATTCGCAAACTTTTCGACATGAATGACATTACAAATAAAAAAAAGAAAAAAATAGCTCTACTTGGCAATGTCACGTTGAGTCTGAGAATCATGGACGGATACAAAAAGAACTCATTGTCGCATGAGATTTGAGCCCCACTGTACAGGAATTTTAAGGATATTTATGATTTATTTATCAGAATGTTAAACACCCCAGAAAATTATTTCTAATATAATATAGCGTATTTATTTTAATTTTCGTTGGTGAAACAAGGCTCTATTTGACTGTAGATTTAGGAGTGTTTTAATTTAACCTAAAAGTTAGGGATATATAATGTTTACAACTTACGCGTGAGGGGAAAATCTTGCACGTGTCACGAGTAAGCTGAAGGTCGGATTACGCCTTGTTCTCTTATCATTCAACATTAAATACCCAATTTTTTTCTCGTCATTCAGCGTCGAATATCCAATGTTTTTCTTATTCAACGTAAATTACTCAATTTTCTTTCTTATTAAACATTGACTACCCAATTTTTCACTTATCATTAAACTTTGAATCCAAATTTATGTCTTTATCATTCAACATGGAATAACCAATTTTTTTCTTATCCAACATTGAATACTCCTTTTTATCTTATTGGCAAATTCGGACTTGTCGGCGAATTGTGGGCGAATTCGGACTTTTTGGAAAATTGGGACTTGTGGGCGAATTCGGACTTTTGGGCGAATTCGGACTTTTGGGCGAATTCGGACTTATTGGCAAATTGGGATTTGTGGGCGAATTCGGACTTGTCGACGAATTGTTGGCGAAT
>NC_087206.1:7914935-7932435 GCF_015104395.2 Macrobrachium nipponense
CAGGGTTCCCTCAGTGTGAGGCGCCTCTAATGTCTACCCGAAAGTTGCTAGTACATCTTCCGGTATATTTTGCATCTTCCAATCTTGGATGGTCTGGGATGCAGTTTAGATATTTGTCGAGCTTATTCTTAAACACATCTACGCTCACTCCTGATATATTTCCTCAGATGAGCTGGCAACGCATTGAATAGAACGCTGCATTATATCGATGTGTGCGTGGTGCGTAGTGGATTAATGTCCTGTGTGCTTTCCTTATTTTTCCTGGTATAGTTTTTGGGCACTATTAATCTACCTCTGCTTGCTCTTTCTGATATTTTTAGTTCCATGATATTTTCTGTTATTCCTTCTATCTTGTTTCCATGCCTGAATTATCATGTAGCGTTCTCTTCTCCTTTCTAGACTATATAATTTTAAGGATTGTAGTCTTTCCCAGTAGTCTAGGTCCTTAACTTCTTCTATTCTAGCTGTAAAGGACCTTTGTACACTCTCTATTTGTGCAATATCCTTTTGATAGTGTGGGTACCATATCATATTGCAATATTCAAGTGGACTACGAACATATGTTTTATAAAGCATAATCATGTGTTCAGCTTTTCTTGTTTTGAAGTGCCGTAACAACATTCCATTTTTGCTTACATTTTGCCAACAGAATGGCTATTTGATCATTGCATAACATGTTCCTATTCATCATCACACCAAGGTCTTTAACTGCTTCCTTATTTGTGATTGTCTCATTATTAGGTCCCCTATATGCATATAGCTTTCCTTCTCTGTCTCCATAATTTATTGATTCAAATTTATCAGAGTTAAATACCATCCTATTTACCTCTGCCCAATCATATACTTTGTTAAGGTCTCTTTGTAGAGCGTTCCTATCTTCATCACAGTAATTTCTCTACTTATTCTTGTGTCATCAGCGAAACTACTCACTACCGAATCCTTAACATTACTGTCTATGTCTTCAATCATAATAACAACATATTGCAGCTAGCACCGTACCTTGTGGCACACCGGATATTACCTTGGTTTCATCCGATTTCTCATCGTTTGCAATAACACACATATATATATATATATATATATAGTATATATATATATATATATATATATATATATATATATATATATGTGTGTGTAAAAATTCTTTTAACCATCTTCCTACTTTATCTACGATATTGTGTTTTCTAATTTTCTTTGCTAATATATTATGGTCTACTTTGTCAAAAGCTTTTGCAAAGTCTAGATAAACCACATCTGTTTCATTTCCGCTTTTCATATTTTTGAATATGTTCTCACGGTGGACTAACAGTTGGGTTTGTGTACTTTTTCCGGGTACGAAACCGTGTTGTCCTATATTAAACAAATTATTTTTTATTAAATGTTTCATAATATTTTTCTTCATTACCCTTTCATACACTTTCATAATATGTGATGTTAGACTCACAGGCCTATAATTACTTGCCTCTAGTCTTGATCCACTTTTGAAAGTAGGGGTGATATATGCTAATTTGTGCTCATCATAAATCTTGCCTGTATCTACACTTTGTCTTAATAATATTGCAAGTGGCTTTGCGATAGAATGAACTACTTTCTTTAACAAAATAGCAGGGACTCCATCCGGCCCTGCAGCAGCTCCATTTTTAATTTCATTAAGTTGCGTGCAACAATATCAGCTTCATTATTAATTTCTATGTCAGCTAAATTTCCACTATTTTCTTCCCTTACTTCTATATCATTATCTTCATTATCTATTCTAGGGGTGAATTCTCTCTTATATCGTTCTGCCAGTATGTTGCAAATTTCCTTTTTTTCATTCGTTAATCTCCCTTCAATTCTCAGAGGGCCTATTTCTATTCTTCTTTTATTCATCTTCTTCGCATATGAGTATAATAGTTTGGGGTTTTGCTTGATATTTAATAGGGTTTTTTCTTCCAAGTCCCGTTTTTCATTTTCTTTTGATTGTATAATCTTTGTTCTGCATTTTCTATCTTACTTTTTAGTTCTATAACTTTCCATGCATTTTTTTCTTTGCAAGACCTTTTTTCCACTTTCTGATTTTCTGGAACAAGATCCTTCTGTCTCTTGGTATGCATGAATGATGTTTACTTTTCTTCTTCGGTATATATTTTTCCACTATTTTCTCCAATATTTTATATAATATCTCCGTATTTACCCTTATGTCATCACTTACGAAATGTTATCCCAATCTTTGTTTAATTCTTCATTAATTAATTTCTGACCATTTTATATTTTTACTGTAGAAGTTGTATTTTCCATATCCTTCCCACTTTTTCATTTCTTGCTTATCTCTATTTCACTTGCTTTGGAATGAACTGTTAATTCTATGACATTATGGTCTGAAATACTCGCATTATAAACTATTATTTCTTTAACATAATTCATCTCGTTCACAAATACTAGGTCTAAAGTATTTTCCTTTCTTGTTGGCAGGTGATTTATTTGTTGAATGTTGTATTCTAGTAGCATATCTAATAGCTTTTCAAATTGCCTCTTATCTTCTGCACTACTATTACTCTCTTTTTATATGTATAAGTACAACCACAATCTCCTATTCGTTCTTTTCCATTCTACGAAAGGAAAGTTGAAGTCACCAGATAGGAGAATAGTCCAGTCCTTGTGATTTCTACATATATCATCCAATTTTTCAATTATTAAGTCAAACTCTTTAGTATTAGGAGGTCTATATATTACTATGTTCATCAATTTTTCAGATTCAAATTCTACCGCTATTAGTTCACATTCTGAGTTACTATATTTCTCATATATTTTTTCCTTGTTTTTTGTCTTTCCCATATATTGCGGTTCCCCTTGATTCCTATTTTTTCTATCTGATCTATAAGTTTGGAACCCTTTTATTTGATCATCATTCCCAGTCTCTTGGGAATACCAGGTTTCACTTATATTCATTATATCTATTTTCTTTTCATTTTGGGTTAGTTCTTCTAAGTACTCTATTTTTCTTTTTTGAGTTACTCGTAACTAAACCCTGCGCATTCATCACTATGATGGTTTGCGTGTTTTCTCCTTCATTTAATACTGGTAGTAATAAGGATTTTCCCATGTCTCTTTCCTGTTCTGGTATGTTGTTCTTTTTTTCATTTCCAGAAATTCTGACATTAAAAAATCCAACTTTTCCATAATATTTGATCTTCCTTCATCATAATTATTCATTTTGTGTCTGAATCTGCAATTTTCTCCGTTTCTGCAATATCCTCTTGCATAATAAATACAGTTCTTATCTCTTGAGTAGAATTTCGGAGCTGATGCTTTGAAATTTTTTGCTGACTCTGCATATCTCATTGGTGGTTTGCTTTTCTCTTTTACCTGATATTCTTGATTTCTCTCTTTATTTGTTTCTTTCTTATTTTGGATTTTATTACTTGGTTGGTTATTTATTTGATTATGATTCATGGCTACAGGGTGCATATATTTGCATTTTTTGTCGAACTTACATCCTTTTCCTTCTTTTAGGTTTTTACATATTTTTGGATGCAGATCTCTGCAATCATACGCATATCCATTAAAGTTGCACATTTACCATATATTTCATAGTTTTGACATATCTTAGGATGTTTGTAGTAACATCTTTCTCCAAATCTGCAATTCCCTCTTTTCAAAAGGTTGCAGATTTTGTCTTTCTTGTCTATTTTTTCCTCTTTCCCGTCATTGTGTAGATCTGGGTAGAGCCTCTTCGGGATTTGCTTTTCTGTTGTCATATCGTAATTTATTTCTTCGTAGGTATGCTGCTTTATTGCCTCATATGTAGTATCAATGAGTATCTCTGCATCCATACTTTTATCTTGTTCTTTGTTTTCCTTATTTTTTTCTGTCATTTCATTTTTGTTTACTTCTCTTCCGTTTTCCTCTTCTTCTTTTTCTTCTTCTTCTTCCTCTTCCTCTTCTTCTTCATCCTCAACTATTTGTACATTCAATCTTGATTTAATAACATTGTCTATCCCATGATAGACATGTTGAACAAAAATTCTTGTATCTTTTCTCAAATCTTGTATTACCTCAGCACACTGTGGATGGGTCGGAATGTTGCATGCAGCACATTTTCTGATTAGGTTTTGTGGATTGACTATGCTATACCAAACCTTACACAGTTTGCATGCTTTTGGCATTCTTTTTCCTAATGCATCAATTAGGGGGAGAGAGAGAGAGAGAGAGAGTTAGAAGAGAGAGAGAGAGCGAGAGAGAGAGAGAGAGCAGAGAGAGAGAGAGAGAGAGAGAGACCGTTACATCAAAGTGCGAAAGGTTTTGAAATGGAGCAGGGTATCAAAGGTGTTATTTTGATTAAAAATGGTAATAAGAGTACACTCATCAACTATAAAAATTTAAATATGAAGACAAACTTGACATTAAATCATAGTAAAACTTACTGTATTGAATCAGCAATGGTCACATTATTTTTTTCTTATATTTAAATCTCCTCGTAAACCTCTGTGAAATCTTTCTAATGCTCTCATGATAATTTTAAAGAATACTCTAAGCATCAATGCTTATATTATTTTTCTTTGGTCTGGGTTTTTCGTAAACAATTAGGAATTTTTCATAATCGCTTAAAAAAGCGGAAATTAATAAATACGCCTTTGACGCGTGTTTTAGCGAGGAATTTATTGAAGGTGGGTTCGTGCTACTTTTAATGTCGACAAATCGCGCAAGAGCTTAAATGAATTATGCTATCCGATTTGTGCTCTTATCTTTCATGTTCAAAAATCGTACAACAAGGAATGTAAGATTTCAAAATTTCCATGGTAAAGGTGTGTAAGAATTTGGAGGGAAGGTTGTTTTCTCGATTTTATTTCCATTCCACACACGCGCGCGCGCGCACACACACACACACACACAAACACGCACGCACAAACACGCACACACAAACACACGCACACACACACCACCAAATTTTCGTGATTCAGGTATACACACACATAAATAGGCAAATTTTTACTGTACTCGCCATATATTTTCTAACGATTTAATTGTCAATAACTTCATCATGTTAGCATATCGCTTGAATATTCAATATATTCCATGGAACCTATGACGAAGTTCGATGCCAGGGAGTTGTGAATCACTCAGTCAATCAGTCACCATACTTTAGGAGACATTAAAGATTTTGCAGCGTTCTATTTAAAAAGCCATTAGTGAATGCCATATTGATTTAAGATTTGCCGTCAATTTTCAATCGCGGAAAATGTCCTTGGGATATGTTTCCATTTCGACTTTCATCTTTCTTCACCTGATAAAATAGTTATGATTTTTATTTTGGGTTGGGAGGGATGAGGGGAGTGGGGGGCCAGGGGGTGGGAGGGGTGGAGGACCGATCGATAATAGTCTCCCGACGTCGGTCCCTTTGATCCTGATTGAAAAGGTATATTATACCAGGTAGCCGGATGAGTGAAATAGAGCAGACGAATTGAGTCAGAAATATTTCGAGTTTTTGGACCCTTCTATAATTAGGTGCCGTTCGGGACTTCTCGGTTCTGCAAAGGACTCCTTCCTTCCTTCCTTCGTCTGTACTGAAGATCTCGGCTCGACTTCTCTCCCATGTTTTTGAGATCACTGAACGATTACGGAAGAAGAGAATGTATGAGGGAAGTGGTGTTTATTTGTAGATTATGTATATAAGTTGCAGGGAATATGTGAAATCCGAGATTTCACGAAATCCCAAGGGAATATGTGAAATCCGAGATTTCACGAAATCCCAAGGGAATATGAATTTGAACCCCGAGGGCTAGTACTAAACACGGTGAAACAGTGATTCAGCTACACTGTTTGCCGCGTTTAGTACCAGTAGCCCCTGGGGAGTTGAATGTAATTCGCCGTCTTTAGTACTAGCCCGTGGTGGATTAATTTAGTGTCCCTTAGTGCATTTGATCCCCCAGGGGCTAGTACTAACCACTGTTTCACCGTGTTTAGTACCAGCCCTCTGGGACCAAATTTTCATAAGCGAATTGGTTATTTCACATATGGTTTTAAATGAGAATGATAATATATTTGTGTACCATTTTATTATTAAGATAATATTTTAGCGCTGAAAATTTTCCTCAATAATATATAATTTAGTGCTGCATTTTTTCCGTAAGAAACTGTATTTTGCTGATGCATGTTTCACCTAATTACTGCAACTACAGCATCTCCCAAGAGCACAGTGCCTCAAAACAAGGTAAATGTGCCTTTGTTAGTTCAAGGTATATAACCTCGGTAATTAAAGGGCGGTGGAGCTCAGTGTTCTTCTTAAATGAATGTTATGCTTCCAAGTTCCCGAAAGCAACCTTACCAAGGAACGAAGGAATGTGGCTTTGTTTCGGGGTGCACTGTCTGTAGTTAAAGGAAGTGAGTAGTTTTTATGGGGTTGTCTGGATGTTAAAATCCACATCTTGACTAAAAACATCGGCATCGCAGGGTATACATTGTGATATAATCTGCTATAATCCCTTCACAGAATTCAGAGAGAGAGAGAGAGAGAGAGAGAGAGAGAGAGAGAGAGAGAGAGAGAGAGAGAGAGAGAGAGAGAGAGAATTTTAACCTTCTGCTCTTTACATGTCTTCATTTAACTTCCTTATGTATATTTAGGTCTTGTTGAATTTAATCTTTGAATAATTTAAAGGAAGTAAGTAGTTTTTGTGGATTTTCTGATTGTTAAAATCCACTTTTTGACTATAAACCTGAGTATTGCTGTTTATACTTAGTGATATAATCTGGTATAATCCCTTCACAGAATTTAGAGAGAGAGAGAGAGAGAGAGAGAGAGAGAGAGAGAGAGAGAGAGAGAGAGAGAGAGAGAGAGAGAGAGAGAGAGAATTTTAACCTTCTGCTCTTTACATGTTTTCATTTAACTTCCCTATGTACAGACGGCCAACGAAGAATTGGCGTAGTTTCTTAATTCATTGTTCGTTATGGAAATATTGCCATATGCAGGTGCCAGATTATTTACTTAACAATAAATAACATTTCCTTTCAAAGGTGCTATACTTGAAATAAATTACATTAGAATTGAGTAGACTTATTCAACGTATTAAAGATAATTATTTTGCAAAGTAAGGAAAATATATACCGATGGGTCCACGATTTCTAATTTTATTCTCAATTCTAGCTTCGTGACAGCATACCGAAGCATTTTGAAGTTGGCTTTGCTGCCGCTCGAGTCTTGACTCAACGTATCGTACTGCACTGGGGTGTTGTCATTTCGTCTCCTACATCAAGGCCGTAACATTCTTTGAAAACGATGTTTAATTAAACTAATTTTGTCCTTTGATCAATAAAATAATTTGCATGACACATTTAGTGGGCCTAAATTGGACTTCTGATATTCACATATGATTAGCCTAGGTCTATTTTCAGCAGTATACTCTCTCGGATACGTAATATAAATGAATATTTAAATCGACAATATATATATATATATATATATATATATATATATATATATATATATATATATATATATATTAATCTGCGTTATTTTGATTATTCCCGTTTTTCTTGTTTTTTAGCCATGTTCGCCTTTCTTCTTATCCTTTTCATAATTGCTTAACATAATTAACTCAGACCTAGCTATTCAAAGTCAAAAAAGCAATCATAAAAAAATCAAACGAATATAATAGTCTTTATTTTTTTTTCGCATTCCTTTCATATCATACTGTTTCATCCGGACACGCTGGAAAGCTGTGGGAGTCAAAACTGACGAATACATTAAGAAAGACTTACTTTCATTAAAGCTTTCTTAAGTCAATCTTTCTGTAGCTATGCATTTCTTCTAAATAGAAATTAATTAAAATTAGCTTCACATATTTACCTAGACCTACTACCATAAGCATATTATAAGTAGCTGAAAGGATAACAAATATGACAGGTGACGTTCTCGTTTAAGTCTATTTCATTTTTTTTTAAGAAAAACTTACTGCTTTAATCAAAGGTTGCTCTTTGACGGCTACAGGGTGTAACACGAGTGTATGCACATAGTTTGGGGAATGAAAGATAAAGTTTCTTTGAACAGAAAATATGTCATAAACATGCGTTTTAAGGCGTCCGTTGTCGGTGCGGGGAATTTTAAAATAACCGTTATTATTAAGTGATGCTTTCACGCGATGGAGTTCGTAGCGAGAAGTCGAGAGCGGAGGTGGCGTATAGGAGTGAGAGGGCTTAGGCCGATATTAATAAAGTATCTCCCAATAAAATGTATTCTTTAGGGTTTGAAGAAAAAAAATGCATGCATCATTGAAGCTGTTTCCCTCCCTATCCGTGGTATTCACTGGCCACCGATAAAAAACAAAACAAAAAGATTAAGCCTAACTGAATCTCTCATCCATCAAAGATAAGTTTGCTTATTCATTAGACTTATTCATTAGACAACTATCAAAGATTTCAAGTGTAAATTTAAAAATCTCTTCCTCTCCAACTAAAGTATTCATCAGACACCAGTCATAAGCGTAGAGCTAGTCATGATTCCTGGTTCAGCAATGTCGTGACGAGGCACTAGAATTCAAAATTCACAAATGAATGTTGCTCAGCAACGTTTACACTACTGTATTGTCTTACTCTCATGTGGTGCTTCGAGGTGTTCCACCTCTAGGCCCATGTTCTAAATTTTGCCGTTCTTTAAACAATTTGATTCCTCTATGCATGATTCTCTCCGGTTTAATAAGCTATCTTCATATCTCTCCAACTGGAACTTGCACCGAAGGCAGCGCAATAATTGTCTCTCGCTCATCGAGGGATGTTTCTTAGACCGATAAATGACACATTAACATTAGATTCCCGTGCACAAAACATCAGAAGCAATAGAGTGAGGTCGCCTGGTTCACACTGTTAGGATATAGTTTTTTATTTTTTTATTTTTTTTTTTATTTTAAATTTGATAGGATTTTGTGAGATTCCAATGTTTTCTGTAAAATTTAACAAATGGAATAGTTCAACTACCTTCAACTTAATATTGAAATGATAATTTAAGGACTATGTTTATGTGATACTACGAGTGATAGGTGTCTCCTATCTATTTGGTAATGTATATCTATGGTTGTGGTATGACGTTTTTTATCACTTCGTTTCGTTCACTTTAATTTTGCTATATGGAAAATAGTTTTACACAATAACATAACATAATGTTCTAAAGATATCAGTGACTGTTTTTAACGATATTACATATGATTTCTTCCATCTTTAAAAAGAAAAATAGATAAATAAGACATGAATCGTGCGTCAGGCAGGTGAACGAAAAATTATGAAACTCTCCCACCAGTTTTTTGGCCGACAGTACATTTAGGTCTTGTTGAATTTAATCTTATAATAATTTAAATGTTTTTGTAATAAAAAATAATCAATTATCCAGCTTTAACGGACTTCTAAGAACCAATTTTCATAGTAAAATGCATCATGGATATGTTTTGAAAAAAGTCATTGATATTATACATAAGTAATTATTGCCTGTGGTTGTCTGACTGTTGCACTGTCAGAGAAATTAATTTGCATCGATCATGCCTTTATTGTTGTTTATTTTTATTTAATCTTTTTTTCTTATATCACCCTTCCATGTTTTTTACCGCATATGGCATATTAATATCAATGTAATAATTTGGAGTAAACAATATAAATTCCATCTCTACAGGTTTCAATCTTTAAAAGAAATCATAGATGCCTCAGTATCATTACGGAATTTGGCCTGGAAACCAAGGCTTTTAAATCTGCAAATAATTATTTTGTTCGTAAAGATTTAACTGGAAACCTTAAAAGTTTCCCTTCTCTCTCTCTCTCTCTCTCTCATTCTGCTGCATCATATTTAATGCAAAGGAAATCTCCCAATTTTCTCTGGTGATATTTATCTTTAACGCCCTAATCTTCCAATTAATTGAACCACATATATTTTCCTTTCGTTATTCCCACAATTATTTTATATATTCAGGAAAAAATATAGACAAAATAACCGTAAAATAGCTCGACACTTCCTTCCGTCTGATATCTATTTTTTTTCGTCTGTTACAAAATAAACCTTCCGAATAATTTGGGTTAATGGTATTGAGAGCAAGCTATTCGTGTAGTTGTTTTGTATAAAAAAAATCCTGTGCAGTTACGTAAAGAGCAATACTCCCAATCTTTATCTTCACTTTCACTCACTGTTATATAAGTGTAAATGTGTAGAATGCACGTTACGTAATTGAAAGTTACAATGAACGGTATAATTCAGTTATATAACTTTCTTTCAGTGAGAAAAAAATTGAACTTTTTTCAATGAGGAAAATATTCGCACATTGAATATCTTACATAAAAACTTACTGCAAATCCCCTTTGGACTTTATTGCGTAATGCCTATGGTTAAGTTTCATTGTTTTTTATTTACCTCTCAGGAAAAAAAAATATTCTACGCAAAGCTTTGTACGATTCTCCTACAAAAAATCTCTTGTATTATGGGGAAATCTAAAGAAATGGAGGAAAACTAGAATGTCTTTTTAACTAACCCAAGTAAGGCGAGTCTTCCCATAATCATTAGTCTTAAGAATGAGAACACACACACACACACACACACACACACAACACACACACATATATATATATATATATATATATATATATATATATATATATATATATATGTGTGTGTGTGTGTGTGTGTGTGTGTGTGTGTGTGTGTGTGAGTCGTATATAGTCATTATTCATAAGAATTCTTTATAACATTATTCATTACCGAATTCGTTTTTTCGACACGCGTATTACCAGTAAAAGGGTGCGCTTCAGTTTTTAATATGTAAAGAGTCAAATACAAAATAGATAATTTGAAGTGAGAAGATACTAGAATTATCTTAGGATAACACTTTTTTATTTTCTTATGTACGTATTTCATTGCATTTATGAGAAGTTCATCACATGTATATGAGTGCTCTCTTGTGACATCTTTGGGCAATCAGTTTTGTGATAAGAAATCATTTAAAGTCGACAGAAACTTGTGTTATTTCGGATTAATATAATAATAATAATAATAATAATAATAATAATAATAATAATAATAATAATAATAATAATAATAATAATAATAATAATAATAATAATAATATACTTAGGAAGCAGACCCTCTCTCAAGCATACTTTATTAAAAGTAATGGCTACTTCAGCAGCATTACACTTGTAGAGATTCTTCTCTATTTTGCGAATAGCGGCTTTTTCAGTGCTACTTAAACAGGCCAGTAGAGCGCTATAGAGGTCATGGTAAAATACAGGGTCAAATAGGTGTATATAATTTGAATTTTACAGATAAACTATGATACCATAGTCATCAAAGTCATTAACGACTCTCTCTCTCTCTCTCTCTCTCTCTCTCTCTCTCTCTCTTTCTTAAAGCGAGCTTTCGTCTGGAGCTGCCAGACATCCTCGGGCTGGGAAGCTGAGGGTGGACTGATCTTGGTGCGGTGTCCGTCCTCCTTATATCTGTGGTTGACAGCAAGGGGTCTGCCCCATGCTTGTCTCCTATTGGCTGGTGGCGGTGAGTCTTGTTTTCATTGGCTGCCTGAGCCAGGTCTCAAGCCACTTTCCTCGAACCGATGGTTGCGTTGCATATAATAATAATATAATAATACACAAATAATAATAATAGTAATAATAATAATAATAATGAGCGAAAACGAAGTCCCTACTGGAAAAACGGGAATGGGCTCATTTCTCTAAAAGTATTGAAGATAAAAGAAAAATTCTTTCGGCAGATGAAACCTTACATCATTGAATTTCATCCTATCTAAGATTTATTTTTTAAATATCGTAGATTCACATTTAAATGGTGTTTTTATTATTGCATTTCTGGTCGGCAGATAAAAACCTTGTATTGTATTTTTTAAATTTCATCCTATATAAGATTTATTTTTAGAATATTGTAGGTTCACTATTAAATGAAATTAACCCTTTGATGGTTTAATTTGAAGCTTCGCGAGTTATCGCCTTTATGGCGTCATACTGGTAATAATGATAACATAATAACAGTAATAGTAGTAAAGTTTCTTAGAACTGAGTATTATTAATGGCCCCTTTAAGAAAACCTTTTCACGACAAATCTGGCTCAGACAAAAGAGAATTAAGATAGAAAAGATTGGAAATACGGATGACAGATTTGAAACCATTGCTATAAGCTTGGAAACAGCTCTGGTTTAAGTACCTCTGATCTGTTTTAAAAGGAAAATAAATAAAAATACGAGTTACAGTATCAGAGGTCGATATTGACAAGCATTATACTTAGAATTGAAAATCATTATTAATCCAGAAAGTAAATCGACATAATATTGTGCATTAATGAATAAAATATAATTGGCAATTAGAGCCAAGAAAAATGAATCGCGACAGAAAGGTATATGTGAGAAAATCTGGGAGAAATGAATAGCTGGGCTAACGAAGGAGGTGCTTACGTCATCGGGGAGTAAAAGAAAAAAAAAATTCTTTTAGCAATCTTTTAGCATTGATTGGCTAAAGGTTCCGTAATGAGCGGGAATGAGTGAATAGTGGCCTGATAAGCTAATTACCAGTTTTTGTCGACCGAACATAACGACTGTAGTTAAGTGTCAGAAACATTTCCTGGCGTGTTTGGCGACACGGAAAGAAGACTTATTAGTTTTACTGGCACAAGTACCACATGGTCATAAAATAAGCAGGGAATTATGTAGTTTGTTCATATTTAATCATAAAGTAATCAGGGAATTATGTAGTTTGTTAATATTTCTTCGTAAAATAATCAGGGAATTATGCAGTTTGTTAATATTTGTTCATAAAATAATCAGGGAATTACGTAGTTTGTTAATATTTCGGAACGAAATCTCTAAGCAGTATGTTGACATGTCTCTGATCAGTATGCAGATGATTATGTAGTAAGTATTTAGAGGAATCTCTAATCAATTTGTAAGCGAATTTCTGATAAGTGTGTACAGGATTATGTAATCAGTACGCAGACGAATCTCTAACCAGTATGTTGGAGAATTTCTGGTAAGTTTGTATAGGGATATGTAACCAGTATGTAGACGAATCTGTGCGCGCTATGTAGATGATTGTCTTCTAGCTATGTAGACGAATCTCTGATAAAAGTGTGTACGAGTAATCAGTGTGTAGGCGAATATGTTATCAGTTTGTACATGAATCTGTAATCATTATATAGAGGGTTCTCAGTTAGTAGACGAATTTATGATAAGTGTGTACAGGAATCTCTAATCTGTATGTAGGCGAATCTCTGGTAAACTTGTACAGGAATATGTAATCTGTTTGTTGTCGAATCTCTGGTAAGTGTTTACAGGAATATAATCAGCATGTAGGCGAATATCTTATCAGTTTGTACACGAATCTCGGATAAGTGAGTATATGTATCTCTCGCCATTATGTAGGCATGTCACTAACGAGTTTCCCGATAAAACTCTGTCATCATGTAGGTAAATCCAATCTTCCCTGACTACTTCTTATCAGAGTTAATCATCTGAATAAACGGTAAAATCACAGTTGCGGTCTAATCTTGTATATTTTTTGGACGTAATACAAATTCTTAAAGTCCAATATGCCAGCATATTTGAATATTTCATTTTTCTGTAAAAGAAAACGATTGGGATGGCTTTTTGTCGGTCCGTCCGCACTTTTGATGACTGCCCTCAGATCTTAAAAACTGCTAAAGCCAGAGGGTTGCAAATTGGTATGTTGATCATTCACCCTCCAGTCATCAAACAGTCCGAGTTTCAGCCCTCTAGCCTCGGAATTCTTTATTTTATTTATAGTTAAAGTTAGTTATAATCATGCGTCTGGCGCCGTAATAGGTGCCTACAATACAGTCCGCCACCGGGCCGTGGCTGAAAGTTTCATATAGCATTATACGCTGTAAAGAAAATTCGATTGCGCCGAAGGAACTTCAACGTATTTTTTACTTGTTTTTTTATATGCATTATTTGTATACTAGAAAACACGACATCCACGTTTGTGTAAAACCAAGATAGCAAGTGCTCTATTGTGCTTCTGTGTTATTTCATTTATTTCTTATTTGCTCGTTCCGTCGCCTCCAGCAATGACGTCACTCGGATATGTCACTCGGATACGACTCGGGGTCAATCCTGAATCCAAGAAAATAAACACCAAGTTCTGTTTTCCTTCGGCAACCATGTTCTGTGTTGACGTTGATTGTTAATTCCCGACCTGACGTGACCCGAATCTCTCATTATTATATATTTTTCGTTGGTGTCTTTAAAAAAAAAAAAAATCACAAATTGAAAAACAAATAAGTTGAGAAGAACGTGCAGTTTCGGAGATTCATGCTCCCTTCACGCTGAAAAAACATGGCGCTAAGAAACTGTATGTGCTTCTAAATATATATATATATATATAAATATATATATATATATATATATATATATATATATATATATATATATATATATATATATATACTGCAATTGTGGTTTTCTATTCAAGTTTCAAAGGTGGACACTGACCTGCTATCATGTTGCTGCCTTCCCTTTAAGGTTTTGTTTCCTCCGTTGTGGCTAAAGCGAAGTTGTAAAGATTATTATTAAAAATCATATTCTTGACATGTATTTTTATTCTAATACACCTCAATGAGAAGAAGATTAGTGATGTTTCTATTACTAGCTAACACGCATTGCCTTTGGAGGTGTGACCAGAAACAGTACAATAAGAGATGATAACTTTTGGTACTTATTCCAACGATGGTGATAGATATAATTGCATAGTAGATTTTAGATTGAGAATGCTCCTGGTTTCAGTTTTCTTCTTCTTCTTCTTCTTCTTCTTCTTCTTCTTCTTCTTCTTCTTCTTCTTCTTCAAGGAGAAACTATAAAAATGGATTGTAGTGTCAGAAAGGCAGACCTCGTGGTACCATTGGTCAATCAGGTTTCAAATGATAAAACATTTCTTTGGGTAAAGACGTATGAGTCTCCGTCATACTGGTTGGTACGACATGTTAGCCTTTGGGGTCATCCGAATCTCATACATACATTGGAATGCGGGATTCAAAGTCCATCTGGGCACTATGAATACATTGGTCTGGTGGCGAGAACTGTCTTTTCCATTTTCAGAGCGAAATTGGCCTTGGAACTTAGTACGTTTTGGCGGAATATTAATGTCGGAAATGGGAATTATTTTTTTATTATGGGTTTTACCTAAATTTTATATTCGATTCCATTCCTATCAGGAAAATGACGACAAAAATTTATGAAGATAAAAATCTGTGTCATATTTGATGTCATCTCTAGATATTACAATGAATTCTATCACATTATGAACATAGAATTTCCCTGAAAGCTGTTACTGTGGTAATTCTGTGTTTATAATCTAACAGAATTCATTGTAATATCTAGATAAGATATAAAACATGATACAGATTTTTCATCTTTATAGGTTAATGAATGAAAAGGAATATGAAATTTAGTCCCCCAAATGGCCAAGTGCTTTGGCCTATGAGGCCATTCAGATCTGAAAGGAAAATTGAGAATAATGAAGTCTTTAAAGTTGTAATAGGTGGAATACTTCGCAGTTGCAGTATAAAAAAAACAAATGTTAGGAGAGAGTGGAAAGTAAGATGGATGAGAGGTAATATGAAAGGCGGTGCAGTAAAAGGAATGTGAAAATGAATGCAGCTAGGACCGAGGGGACGCTGCAAAGAACCTTGAACAATGCCTATAGTTCCTTTGGGTTTGTTCAGGAATTTTAATTTAACTAAGTTATATGGATGGTCATCGTGTCATACCTTACACAGACAATACAATAAACTATTCATCTCATAGTTAAAACTGTTTCAGTGCCTTTGTCTACTAAGAATTTTAGTGGATGCAGTGATGGTGATCATTATTTTAATTCTATATAGTATTGCCTTTGAACTCCTTTCGCACCCTCAGGTAAGCTATCTTGATATATAACATTTTAAGAAAATAATACTTTTTCTCTGAATTGCCGTCATAGATTTTTTTTTGGTGTGGAGAATAGAACTTGAAGGGTTATTTTTTTCTAAAATGAATGCACGCACTCAACTAATTCTAACATCAGTTTTCAATCTTGGCAAGCTGTCAGAAGCAGACCTCGTAGGTTCCCCGAATTTTTCAGTCTCGGGATGATTGTTTTCATTCGCGGTTAAAAAAAAAAAAAAAAAAAAAAAAAAACTTTTATCTCTTCCATAAGCATCTCAGAACGGTCTCACTTCCATGTTTTTCGTGACTTACTTTTGAGCACTTGGTTACGTGTTATTTCTAAGAGATACATAGCAGTGGAACAATAATGTTAGGTATGCGTAAATCTGCAAAGAAATCTATATATTCCCATACATTTTGATGTAGGAATCAACCATTATATTCCTACCAGTTATTTACATACGGGAATAGAAACATATTAGAAGCGAAAATCTCAGTTTATTCCTACGACTTATTTTGATATGGAAATCAAAACGTATTAGAGATGAAAATCCCTGTATATTCCTGCCTGTTATATGGAATAGGAATCAAAACATATTACTTTGGAATGGGAATCAAAGCATATTAGATGTGAAAATCCAAGTATATTCCTACGACTTATTTTGGAATGGAAATCAAAATGTATTAGAGCTGAAAATTCCAGTTTATTCCTAACACTTATATTGATATGGGAATAAAAATGTATTAGATAAGAAAATTCCAGCATATTCCCACCACTTATTTTGGAATGGGAATCAAAACGTATTGGAGATGTAAATACCAGTAATAGGAGAATAATGATCCGTATCAGTGAGGTTTTTATGGTTCAAGAAAGTACTTACCCGTGATTATTTGCTTTAAAAAATTATTTTATCCGTAAATAAACTATTCTGGTTACGAATAAAATAAATTCCCCAGGTTCAATCATTGCCTTCTTATACATTTCAACACAACAGACAATACTTACAGGCCATATCTGGCATTAGTCATAAACAAAATGAAAACTAGCACTTTCAAAAACATCGCAGGAATTGGTAATGCAAATTGTGTTAAGCAATTGGGAAAATGTACTGGGTTCTGAAATTTACATTCAGTAACGTTTTTGAGACAAATTTTGCCGTTGATGTAAATTTAGAGGCAAAGTGGTCCATTCACAAGCGCAATTTTTGAAACATTATATGCACACACACGCACGCACTCACTCACACACACATACACACACACACACACACACACACACACACACACACACACACACACATATATATATATATATATATATATATATATATATATATATATATATATAACAAAGTAATTTTTAGTTCAGTGAATTATTTTTATTCCTCAATCCTGCCAAATCGAACTGCAATCCATATTCAGATTATAATTTGTAACATCATTGATATTCATTTGCGATTCGAGTTTACCGAAGCAGGTAGTATGTCCAACTTCTCTGAATGAAATAAGGAAAGAACGCGAATGTATTCGCCTGTGCCTGCAAAGTATCAACGATTTTAATGGAAAAAGCGATGCTGACGCGAATATATTCTCCTGCAAAATACCACGGA
>NC_087206.1:7937435-7947435 GCF_015104395.2 Macrobrachium nipponense
TTTTTATATATAATTTTAAATAGCAGAAAAAATCGCAAGACAAAGGGATCCATTCGAAACCGTTAATGCAGAAAAATTAGACAGTAGAATAAAAGGATCCACGTAAACCGTTAGAAAAAATAAAACACACACACACAGAACAAAGGTATTCACGTAAAACCGTCACTAAACCAGAATCACCGATCAAGGGATCAGTGTAAAACCGTCAATAATAGAAAAACCCACTGATGAAAGGGATCCGCGTACATCCTTTAATAGAGAAAAAACCGCAGAGCTAAGGGTTCCACATAAGACCTTTAGTAAAAAAAAGAAAAAAACTAATCCACGTAAAACCATTAATAGAAGAAAAAACCGCCAAGCAAAAGGATCTATGTACAGGCATTGATAGAGAGAGAGAGAGAAAACACTGATCATAAAGATCCACGTAAACCGTTAACAGAAGGAAAAAACCTTCGCGCAAAAGGATCCGTGTAAAACCGTTAACGGATTAAATAAAGACAGAAAAAAAAGTAATGCGAACGGATCCAAGCAAAACCGTAAAAAAAAAAAAAACAAGTAAAGCGAACGAATCCAAGCAAAACCGTAAAAAAAAAACAAGTAAAGTGAACGAATCCAAGCAAAACCGTGAAAAAAAACAAGTAAAGCGAACGAATCCAAGCAAAACCGTAAAGAAAAAACAAGTAAAGCGAACGAATCCAAGCAAAACTGTAAAAAAAAAAAAAAAAGTAAAGCAAACGAATCCAAGCAAAACCGTAAAAAAAAAGAAAACAAGTAAAGCGAACGAATCCAAGCAAAACCGTAAAAAAAAGAAAGTAAACCGAACGAAACCAAGCAAAACCGTAAAAAAAAACAAGTAAAGCGAACGAATTCAAGCAAAACCGTAAAAAAAAAAAACAAGTAAAGCTAACGAATCCAACCAAAACCGTAAAAAAAAAAAGCGAACGAATCCAAGCAAAACCGTAAAAAAAAAAACAGTAAAGCGAACGAATCCAACCAAAACTGTAAATAAAAAAAACACGTAAAGCGAACGAATCCAAGCAAAACCGTCAAAAAAAAAAAAAAAAAAAAACAAAAAAGTAAAGCAAACGAATCCAAGCAAAACCGTAAAAAAAAACAAGTAAAGCGAATGAATCCAAGCAAAAACCGTAAAAAAAAAAAAATATAGCGAAACGAAATCCAAGCAAAACCGTAAAAAAAAGAAGTAAAGCGAACGAATCTAAGCAAAACCGTAAAAAAAAGAGTTTTTTAAAGCGAACGAATTCAAGCAAAATCGAAAAAAAAGTAAAGTGAACGAATAAAAGCAAAACCGTAAAAAGAAAACAAGTAAAGCGAACGAATCCAAGCAAAACCGTAAAAAAAAAAAACGAGTAAAGCGAACGAATCCATGCAAAACCGGAAAAAAAGTAAAGCGAACAAATTCAAGCAAAACCGTAAAAAAAGAGTAAAGCGAACAAATCCAAGCAAAACCGTAAAAAAAAAAAGTAAAGCGAACGAATCCAAGCAAAACCATAAAAAAAAGTATAGCGAATGAATCCAAGCAAAACTGTAAATAAAAACAAGTAAAGCGAACGAATCTAAGCAAAACCATAAAAAAAAACAAGTAAAGCGAACGAATCCAACCAAAACTGTAAAACAAAAAAATAAAGCGTATGAATCCAAGCAAAACCGTACAAAAAATGTAAAGCGAACGAATCCAAGCAAAACCATAAAAAAAAGTAAAGCAGACGAATCCAAGCAAAACTGTAAAAAAAAAAGTAAAAAGCAAACAAATCCAAGCAAAACCGTAAAAAAAAAAACAAGTAAAGCGAACGAGTCCAACCAAAACCGTAAAAAAAAAAGTAAAGCGAACGAATCCAAGCAAAACCGGAAAAAAAAGTAAAGCGAACGAATCCAAGAGAAACCGTAAAAAAAAAGTAAAGCGAATGAATCCAAGCAAAACCATTAAAAAAAACAAGTAAAGCGAACGAATCCAAGCAAAACCGTAAAAGAAAAAAAAAAAAGTAAAGTGAACGAATCCCAAGCCCAAAACCCCGTAAAAAAAACAAAAAGGTCAAAAGCGAAACGCAATCCAAAAGCAAAACCATAAAAAAAAAACAACAGTAAAAAAGGCGAATGGAAACCGAATCCAAAGCCAAAACCGTAAAATAGAAAAAAAAAAAAAAAAAAAACAAGTAATCGCTAACGAATTCCAACCAAAACCGTAAAAAAAAAAAAGTCAAAAAAAAAGTAAAGCGAACTAATCCAATCAAAAACCAAACCGTAAAAAAAAAAAAAAGTAAAAGCCCCCGAACGAAAATTCCAAGGCAAAACCGTAAAAAAAAGTCCTAAGCCCGAAACGAATCCAAGCAAAAACCATAAAAAAAAGAAACAAGTAAAGCGAACGAATCCAAATCCGCAAAACCCGCCTTAAAAAATTGAAAATAAAAACAAAAGTTAAAAGCCGAACGAATTCCCCAAGCAAAACCGTCGTCCCAAAAAAACAAAACAAACCAAGTAAAAGCCGAAACGAAAAGTCCCCAACCAAAACCAAAACCCCGTAAAAAAAATCAAAAAACCAAAACAAAAGTTAAAAGCGCAACCCGAATCCTGTCCCAAGCCCAAAAAATACCAAAAAAAAAAAAAAAGGAAAAAGGGTGAAAACGAAAAATCCCAAGCCAAAACCGTAAAAAAAACAAAAGTAAAATCGAAAAACCGAATTTCAAAAGGCAAAACCGTTAAAAAAAAACACCAAAAAACAAAGTAAAAAGCGAACGAATCCCAACCCAAAAACCATAAAATTAAATCAAAAAACAAAAAAAAAAAGGGTAAAAGCTAACCGAATCCCAAGCAAAAACCGTAAAAAAAAACGTTAAAAAGTGAACGAAATCCAAGCAAAACCGTGCAAAAAAAAAGTTCAAGGCGAACCGAATCCCAAAACAAAACCATAAAAAAAAAACAAGTTAAAGATAACGAATGTATCCAAGCAAAACCCGTTAAAAAAAAACCAAGTAAAAGCGAAAACGAAAATCCAAGCCAAAAACCGTAAAAAGAAAAAAAAAAAAAAAAAGAACAAGTAATAGCGAAACGAATCCAACCCAAAACCAAAACCCCGTGGGGGGAAAAAAAAAAAGTAAAGCGGAACTTAAATCCAATCCGAAAAAACCGTAAAAAAAAAAAAAAGTAAAAGCCGAAACCGAATCCGCAAGCCAAAACCGTAAAAAAAAAAAAAAAAAGTCAATGCGGAAAACTGAAATCCAAGCAAAAAACCATAAAAAAAAAAAACAAGTAAAAACAGCGAACGAAATCCCAACCAAAAACCCGTAAAAAAATAAAAAACAAAAGTAAACGCGAAGACGAATCCCAAGCAAAAAACCGCGTAAAAAAAAAAACATCAAAACCCAAGTTAAAGCAGCGAACGAAATCCAAAACCCAAAACCTCGTTAAAAAAATAAAACAAAAACAAAAGTAAAAGCGCACCGAAACCAATCCAAAAGCCAAAATAAAAGAAAAAATAAAAAAAAAAAAGGAAAGCCGAACGAATCCCAAGCAAAACCGTAAAAAAAAAAGTAAAGCCGAAAAACCGAATCCAAGCCAAAACCGTTAAAAAAAAAAACACAAAAACAAAGTAAAAAATCGAACGAATCCCAAACCCAAAACCAAACAACCATAAAAAAAAAGAACAAAAAAAAAAAAAACGGTAAACGCGAAAAAACGAATTCCAAGCAAAACCCGTTAAAAAAAACAAAAAAAAAGTAAACAGTTGAAACGGAATCCAAGCAAAACCCGTAAAAAAAAAGTAAAGCGAATACCGAATCCCAACCAAAAAACATAAAAAAAAAACGAAAACAAGTTAAAAAGGGGAGAAACGAATTTCCCCAAAGCAAAACCCCCGTAAAAAAAAAACCAACAAGTAAAAGCAAACGAAATCCCAAGGCAAAACCGTGTAAAGCAAAAAAAAAAAAAAAAAACAAAGGTAATAGCGAACCGAAAGTTCCCAAAATCCCCAAAACCGTTAAAAAAAAAAAAACAAAAAAAAACAAGTGCAAAAGGCGAATCGAATCTAAGCCAAAAACGCCATAAAAAAAAAAACCCAAGTAAAAGGGAGCGAAAAACCGAAATCCAATACAAAAACTGTAAAAAAAAAAAAAAAAAACAAACAAAAAAAAAAAAAAAGCCGCAACGAATCCTAAGCAAAACCGGTAAAAAAAGAAAAGAACCGTAAAGGCGAACGAACCATTCCGAAACCAAAACTTGTAAAATAAAAAACCGTAAACCCGGTGGAAAGGGCGCTCGAATCCCCAAAGCCAAAACCACCGTAAAAAAAAAAAACAAAAAAAATAAGTAAAAAGCAAAACGGAATTCCAAGCAAAACCATTAAAAAAAAAAAAACAAGTTTAAGCGAAATGAAATCCAAGCAAAACCCGGTGAAAAAAAAAAAAAAAAAAAATAATAATAATGCGAATGGGGGAAATCCAAAAAAAAAAGAAAAAAGCAAAAAACCGGAAAAAAAAAAAAGTAAAAGCGAACGCAATCCCAAGCCCCAAAAACCGTAAAAAAAAAAGAGTTAAAGGCCCGAACGAATTCAAAGCAATTTACCAATAAAAAAAAAAAGGGGTAAAGTGAAAAACAAATTAAAAGGAAAGCAAAACCGTAAAAAAAAAAAAACAAGGTAAAGAGCGAAACGAAATTCCAAGGCAAAAAACCCGTAAAAAGAAAATTAAAACAATCTAAAAGCGAAACGAATCCCACCGCAAAACCGGAAAAAAAAAATGGAAAAAAAAGTAAAGGGGCCCGAACAAATTATTCAACGCAAAACCCGTAAAAAATAAAAAAGAGGTAAAAGGGGGGGGGGGCGAAACAAATCCCAAGCAAAACTGTAAAAAAAAAAAAGTCAAAGGGGCAAATGAAATCCAGGCAAAACCATAAAAAAAAAGTATAGGGCTAACCGAAAATTCCAAGCCCAAAAAAACCCGTGAAAAAAAAAAAAACAAGTTAAAAAAAGCGAACGAAAAAAAATTCCTAAAGCAAAACCCATTAAAAAAAAAAAAGAACAATGTAAAGCGGGGAACGAAATTCCTAAACCAAAACTGGGTAAAAAAAAAAAAAAAAAATTAAAAATTAATAAGCCGTAACGAATTTTCCAAGCAAAAACCTGTTAAAAAACAAAAAATAAGTAAAAGCGAAAAACCCAATAAAAATTTCCATTCAAAATCAAAAAAAGTAAAAAAAAGTAAAGCAAGAACCGAAATTCCAAGCAAAACCGTAAAAAAACAAAGGTTAAAAAGGCGAACGAAAATCCCAACGCAAAAACCTTTAAAAAAAAAAAAACAAGTTTAAAATCGAACGAGTCCCCCCCCCCCAAACAAAAACCCCGTAAAAAAAAACAGTTAAAGCAAGAACCGAATCCAAGCAAAACCAACCTGTAAAAAAAAAGTAAAGTGAACGAATCCAAGCAAAACCGTAAAAAAAAAGTAAAGCGAACGAATCCAAGCAAACACCATAAAAAAACAAGTAAAGCAAAGAACGAATCGCAAGCAAAACCGTAAAGAAAAAAAAAAAAAAAACAACAGTATAGCGAACGAATCCAACCAAAAACGTAAAAAAAAAGTAAAGCGAACTAATCCAAGCAAAACCGTAAAAAAAAAACGTAAAGCGAACGAATCCAAGCAAAAACCGTAAAAAAAAGTCAAGCGAACGAATCCAAGCAAAACCATAAAAAAAAACAAGTAAAGCGACGAAATCCCAAACCACCCAAAACGTAAAAAAATAAAAACAAAAGTAAAGCGAACGAATCCAAGCAAAACCAAGTAAAAAAAAACACAAAAACAAGTAAAGCGAAACGAATCCAACCAAAACCGTAAAAAATAAAACAAAAGTAAAGCGAACGAATCAGCAAAACCATAAAAAAAAAAGGAAAGCGAACGAAATCCAAGCAAAAAACCGTAAAAAAAAGTAAAGCGAAACGAATCCAGAAAAACCGTAAAAAAAACAAAAAAACCCAAAAAACAAGTAAAGCGAACGAATCCAACCAAAACCATAAAAATAAAAAAAAAAAAGGTAAAAGCGAACGAATCCAAGCAAAACCGTAAAAAAAAAGTAAAGTGAACGAAATCCAAGCAAAACCGTAAAAAAAAGTAGCGAACGAATCCAACCAAAACCATAAAAAAAACAAGTAAAGAGAACGAATCCAAGCAAAACCGTAAAAAAAACAAGTAAAGCAAACGAATCCAAGCAAAACCGTGAAAGAAAGAAAGGAAAAAAAAAACAAGTAAAGCGAACGAATCCAAACAAAACCGTAAAAAAAAAACAAGTAAAGCGAACGAATCCAAGCAAAACCGTAAAAAAAAGAGCAAGTAAAGCGAACGAATCCAAGCATAACCGTAAAAAAAAAGTAAAGCGAATGAATCCAACCAGAACCGTAAAAGTACACAAAAACAAGTAAAGCGAACGAATCCAACCAAAACCGTAAAAGAGAAAAAAAAGTAAAGCGAACGAATCCAAGCAAAACCGTAAAAAAAAAAGTAAAGCGAACGAATCCAAGCAAAACCGGAAAAAAAACAAGTAAAGGGAACGAATCCAACCAAAACCGTAAAAAAAAAAGTAAAGCGAATGAATTCAAGCAAAACCAAAAAAAAAAAAGTAAAGCGAACGAATCCAAGCAAAACCGTAAAAAAAAGTAAAGCGAACGAAATCCAAGCAAAACCGTTAAAAAACACAAAAACAAGTAAAGCGAACGAATCCAACCAAAACCGTAAAAGAACAAAAAAAAAGTAAAGCGAATGAATCCAACCAAAACCGTAAAAAAACAAGTAAAGCAAACGAATCCAAGCAAAACCGTAAAAAAAAAAAAAAAAAACAAGTAAAAGCGAACGAATCCAACCAAAACCGTAAAAGAACAAAAAAAAAAGTTAAAGCGAACGAATCCAACCAAAACCGTAAAAAAAAAACAAGTAAAGCAAACGAATCCAAGCAAAACCGTAAAAAAAAAAGTAAAGCGAACGAATCCAAGCAAAACCGTAAAAAAAAAAAACAAGTAAAGCGAACGAATTCAACCAAAACCGTGAAAGAAAGAAAGGAAAAAAAAACAAGTAAAGCGAACGAATCCAAGCAAAACCGTAAAAAAAAAAAAGTAAAGCGAACGGATCCAAGCAAAACCGTGAAAAAAAGAAAGAAAAAAAAGGCAAGTAAAGCGAACGAATCCAAGTAAAACCGTAAAAAAAAGAAAAGAAAAGCAAGTAAAGCGAACGTATCCAAGCAAAACCGCAAAAAAAAGAAAAGAAAAGCAAGTAAAGCGAACGTATCCAAGCAAAACCGTTAAAAGCGAACAATCTTGAACTCAGCCAAGTAACGAAAACCAAAGAGTTCTTCTTAAACAGACGACTGAAGCCTTATTACGAAGGACTGAGAATTGGAAAGCAAAAAGAAAGAAAGGGTAGAAGAAGCGACACCAGAATAACAGAGAAGGGGAAAAGAAAGTCAGGTTGTTTTCCTATTCTCATAAGAACTGCGAACATATTTTCCGCAGATGTGAGGAGCAGCCGTGGAAGAATATACCGTTTATTTTTCATTTTATTGTCGTTTTTTGTGGGTTTTACTTGATTTAATTTCTTCCTAACAATTTCATTTAGTTTTTCCCTTTTATTTATTACAAATAAAAGCTAAATTTTCTCATGGGAATAGTTTATTATTTCTTGCTCTCCACTTCAGTTTTTCTTTCTAGTTTTGTTTTCATAAATAAAAACTTATTTTATCAAAGGAATATATTATTTCTTGCTTTCCATTTCAGTAAGCTTTTCATTTATTTCTTTTTTATGAGTGAGCGTTAATTGTTTAAGAGTAATATTTTATTCCCGCGTTGTGGCTTCTATTTGATTTAGTTACTTACTTTTCATTACAGTTATTTTTAAAATTATTTTTCTAGAAATATTTTATTTTTCGTCGTGTGGCGTCTATTCAACTAAATTTTTTATGCTTTCCATTTCAGTTGTTTATTTTTTAATTTTTTTAGAATAAAGGTTTAGTGCCAATCTTACGGGAAGCTTTGCAAATTAATACAAAAGTTCAGCAAACATTTTTTTATTTTAATTGAAAAGTAATATACTCCCTTATTTAAAAAAAACAATTTTTTTGTAAATAAATACCTATGGTGGTCAGTTGTCTTTTGACCTCTTAAACCTCAAATTGACCTTGACCTGACTGACTCGGTACACTTTGATGTTAACGGACACAGACAGACAGAACGAACATGTCGGTTATCAGATAATAAAGGATGGTAAACCTGGAACTTAAAAATAATCCAGTCAAAAGATATCGACTTTTCGAATAAGTATCAACGTTTAAATCATTTCAACCAAAACTTACTGAATAATATTGAGCAAAGAGAGGTAAAGAAAAAAAAAAGAAAGAAAGAAAGACCAGGCGCCGTGAAACCAGATGTAATTGTGGTAACCAGCCAAGTTTATCCGAGAAGTAAGACCCACTTCCATTTTCTTCTGAACCAGAAATTACGTTGACAGAAAGACCCACTCGGACTGAGAGGAAGAAAAATGTGTCCTTAGGCCGTGAAAAATGAGAATGTTCTTCACTTTTCGCAAATGGGATTTTGGGTCGGGACGAGAGCAGTACTAGTTTCCTCTTACCTTCCGTCTCTCTGTGTTTTCTACGACGGGGTTGATCACGGCAATAAAAAATAAGCACACCGACACACAAAAAGGAAATACAAGTATCTCTTTTAAACCACAATACAGCTCAAATACCTCTAGAAGTAAGGGAAAGGGGAATTTTCCCCTCAGGTCTTATATTAGAGGGGAATTCATCACTGGAGAAGCTTCTGATTATTATACAATAAACCATTGCATGGTTTGTATGTTCATACAGTAGTTCAGCCAGTTACCCTGGCTGTTGAGGACTTTCTTTCCTTGTACCTTATTCCCTCCATCTATCCAGCCATATCCAGGTCTTCCTCTCTTCCTCCTTTCCAATGCTTCTTAATTGTAAACACAATTCACCAGCCTATTATCATCATTCTTTCTATATGACGGAGTCATCTCAGAATACTACTAGCATCTGTTCCTTCACCAATGCTTGCCTTTTTACTACTTGTGTGTATGTCTCCACATTAATCACACTCTCAGTTCTCCTTAAATCACATATGCTACACGACTTACCTTTTTGGCTCCATACCTTTCTGGCTTCGCCTGTTTTGTGAATTAGTTTTCACAAGTTAGGATCATATTTAATAAATCTAGAATTACCATTAAGTGAGATGTAGACTTAGACGAAATAATTATAATTAGTCTGAGAGGATTAGACTAATGAAGCAAATTTTCACCTCGCTTAGGATGAGCATTGCATATTTCACTTCATTATTTGGAGATCTATGTCAGGTATGTACTATAATGATAGACTTTTTGTATGACACCAAAGTTGATATTCGCATTCATGGCGTCATCATGTTTAACGTAGATGTTTTACTATCACTCTATTTGTGTTGGAATGATACGACGTTATAACGTTATTTCCACTATCTTAGGAGGAAAAATATTTTTCTTTTGAAATATAACAATCTATAGTTGGGGCATTCTTGCGCTTATCGCCATTTTAAAAGCCGTGTCTTCACACGGAAACGAAATGCTTTGAATGGCATTCAAAACCGGCAGGCTTTTAAAAACACACACCCAAATGACTGAACAACTTGCACCCAAAAAGCAGATTCTCACGAAATGGAAACGAACATTTCAACATGCGTCATAATCCCTACTCAGTTTTTCAAAATGTGCTACTAGCTACCAGACTAGAGAGAGAGAGAGAGAGAGAGAGAGAGAGAGAGAGAGAGAGAGAGAGAGTATTAAAACATGGATGTTAAAATCATATTTACATTCCACAGACCCCTTTTACTGAGGGGTTGAAAAAGTGGGACGCCAATGGAATTGTAGGGCATAAAAGCCACACCACTGAATAAACGAGGCATCGCGTTGCTCGTGTTTAGTGAGCAAATAGAAAAGAAATCATTAACCAACAC
>NC_087206.1:7952435-7967435 GCF_015104395.2 Macrobrachium nipponense
ATTTAAATACTAAGAATGCAAGTTAAAATAAAACAATCATTTACAAACTTACCAAATTACCATATTAAAAAAAAAAGAAACAGAAAACAAAAAATAACTTAGTGTTATTTTTTCAACAGAGAGAGAGAGAGAGGCTCACGAACGCACACAAACGCATATATAAGTATGCTTAAAAAATCACTGTAGATGCACGTGACTTCATAAATAAGCGAATACCACAGGAAAATAATAGTCAGAAATCCAAGCGCTTTCGTCTTTACTCAGACATCGTCAAGGAGTTAATGAAGTACAATTGGAGATAAAGGTCTCAGGTACAAAACAAGATCAAGAATACCAGATGGTTAATTGTCAAAAGGGTAGAAATTGATTAATTAAACAGTTTACACCGCAATGCGCCTCCCTACCTTATATGTATGGTTTAGTCAAGACACATAAAATCAATAACCCTATCAGACCAATTATTAGTTCAGTGGGCTCAGTAAAGTATAATTTATCTAAATGGCTTGTAAAAATTCTTACTCATTTGGTAGGAAACATTTCTAACACAAATGTTAAAAACAATGTTGATTTTATAAACAAATTGAATAGTTTAAATTTGAATTTTGATTTTAATATGGTTAGTTTTGATGTTGTCTCTTTATTTACAAAAGTGCCTGTAGATGACTTACTTGAATATTTGGAGGAGGAATTAGAACGTCATGACATTCCCTTAAGTGTAGCAAACCTCATTAGTTTCATAAGGTTATGTATCAAAGATACTAAATTTTGTTTTAATGGGGAATTTTTTGTACAGAAGTTTGGCATGGCTATGGGTAATCCCTTATCTCCTGTCCTTAGCAATATTTACATGGAATTTTTTGAGACAAAACTCTTACCAAGAATTTTGCGCCAAAAAGTTATTTGGTTTAGATATGTGGATATCTTCTGTATTTGGCCAGTTCACAAAAATCTCCAGGAATTCCTTAACAATCTCAATAATTTAGTCCCTTCTATAAGATTTACTGTAGAGGAAGAAAGAAATTGTAATTTGAATTTTCTTGATGTAACTATCCATAGAAATGATAGAAATTTCACCTTTTCAGTCTTTCGAAAATCAACTAACATTGCCTCTTTTGTTCATTACTACTCCAATCACCATCAAAATGTTAAATTCTCTGTTTTTTCTGGGATGTTCCTAAGGGCTTTATGTGTCTGTAGCCCGCAGTTTATTGACGCTGAAATTAAAACTATTTATGATATTGCATTGAAACTTAAATACCCAAGGACTTTTATAAATGTGGCATGGAAAAGAGCTAGAAAAACATTTTATTCAACTAATGACAAGCTTAAATTTAGTAAGCATATTCCTAGAATTTTAAAGCTATTTAACATAAATGTTATTTTCAGTAATATTAATGTCAAGAGTTTATTAATAAAAAATTCTCCTAAAGATCTTCCAGGCTGCATATATGAAATTCCTTGCAAAAAGTGTGATAAAGTCTATTACGGACAGACCGGTATATCTCTTTCACAACGTCTCAAGCAACATCAATAGTCTGTGAGAACTGGGCAAATATCGAATGCATTATTCGTACATATGAGAGATTTAGACCATCCTATTAACTGGAGTCAAGCAAGAGCCTTTAATCCCTCCCATGTAATGCCCACACAGTTAAAAGGAATATCATTGAATCTTTTTTCATCAAGTCAAATAATAGAAATGTTCTAAATTTATTTTGTCTTGGTTTATTTAAACTTGATGCTTTCATTATGAAAAAAGTTGTAGATAAATATAAAGCAACAAAATTAATATATTCAGTTTTTTACATGTTTGGGTGTAAAGATACTTTGTAGTTTCGGTTAGGTTTGTGACCGTGTGATATCCGATAATCCTGGATTATCTCTTTTAATTTCTACCCTTTTGACAATTAACCATCTGGTATTCTTGATCTTGTTTTGTACCTGAGACCTTTATCTCCAATTGTACTTCATTAACTCCTTGACGATGTCTGAGTAAAGACGAAAGCGCTTGGATTTCTGACTATTATTTTCCTGTGGTATTCGCTTATATATAAGTATATGGCAAAATAAGGAGATATACATATATATATATATATATATATATATATATATATATATATATATATATATATATATATATATGATGTGTGTGCGTGGATGTACAGTACACTTGACGGACGAATTCAATTGCCTTGAAGCCGTGCTTCAAGACAATTGCATTTATTTATCGGAATAACAGAAATGAAACGTGCCACAAAAGAACGAATTATGTTTTGTATCAAAGCAAATGTATGCACACAATTATATATATATATATATATATATATATATATATATATATATATATATATATATATATATATATATATATATACACACACACACACACACACACACACACACACCATATATATATATATATATATATATATATATATATATATATATATATATATATATATACATATTTTTATATATATATATACGTATATATATATATATATATATATATATATATATATACTATATTATATATATATATATATATATATACTATATATATATATATATATATATATATAATTGTTTATGTGCATGAATTTGCTTTGGTACAAAACATAATTCGTTCTTTGTGGCACGTTTCATTTCTGTTATTCCCGATAAATAAATTGCAATTGTCGCTTTCATTACCAAAAATATATAGATATGCAAACATTTCATTCTTTATTCGATATACAGATACATATGAATCTCTTTATTTTGATATTTGAAATGATTTGTATGTTTATATTTGGGCGGGGCGGGCATGTATTCATAATTGAGATATTTCACGATGAATTTTGTTGTTGTTCAGAACAGTGAATTGTAGCATTATTAATGGGTCAGGATTTTTTCATTTATATAAATATGCCACTAAAAACACTTACTGAAATTTAACACAAAATATCTCCATTATCATTACATGACGTTAGGTTTCGTTTTGCACTGTTGAATTCATTTGTACTTTTGATGGGGCCTTTATGTAGAATTACGTAGACATACAGTTGTTTAGATTAGGTCTATTTGAAAAATTCTTTTTGTAAAGAACCATGTAGGTGATACGTTTATAAGCAGTAATTATTATTATTATATTATTATTTATGGTAATGAGTCTTTTACCAATCTTATTTGTATTTTTTTAATTTCTTTTTTTTTTGTACCTTACCATTTTGCATCAAGAGAGACATTGTCATTGTACAGTGACAAGTTTGTAAATGCCCACCTGATTATCGCTTAGATATTAATGATTTATGTTTGATGCGGTGTAATGTGTATGCTTCAATTGCCTTAAATATGGGAAGAAAATAAATCACAGTCGAATTGGATACAGGGGTGTTTATTTAAAAACTAAGGTTTATCTGCAACTTGACACGAGGTGAAATTTAACCATTGGCTTTCTAATGAGCAAAAGATATTGTTATTATCCTTTCGGTAACATTTTCGGAGAACTGTATTCTGGTAAACGATAAACAGATGTTTAGAGATGGGGTTGAGAGGTGAAAATGACTGCTTTCCTATAATTACCCAGTGTCCATTAAAGAAAATGATTCTGGAATTAGTAAAATTTTCTTAGAATTGTACGTGGTAAACGGCACCTGTAGTGTAAGTGACCAGATTTAAATATAAATGATTTATGCGTTGTTGATTTTTTTTTCGGGGGAGGGGGAGGGGGGGATGGGGGAGAGCTGTTGGTTGGAGGGGGGAAATGAACTATTAACATTCGTTCGAGGATCTGTCATTATAGGAGGTTTGAGGTATCTTTTATGAAATTAATACATTGGTTAAAACTGTGAACATTTTTAAATACCTTTTGATATAAGAATTTTTTATTTTATTTTATTTTATTTTATTTTTTTTGGTAAAACGTATGGATCCTTGATAAATAAACAGATAAGTTTACAAGATTAAAATCTTCCACGCTTACTGAAATTGGACCACGCGTTAGTACGATTCAGTAAATACACCAATATCGTTTACTTTTGCTCATGTTCCAGAACTCGCATCCTGCTTTTGCAACTTAGTTCCTTCCAAAACGGTTTTTATAAGTTGTATTTTATCAGTGCCAGTATTTGAGTTAATTTATTACCTTTTATAGGTGATGCGAACTCCAGTCCCCGTCTCAATTCCTTGTCCGGAATGATGGACTGGAATGGAATGCATTAACCTTGTTTCATTCCATTGTAGATCTTCCTCCTCGTTGCGCAATCTTCATCATGTCATCATTGTCAATGTTTAACTTCGAAGCTGGCAATCGTCCACAAATTGCATAGAGGTAGAGAGTTTAGTTTCCTCGTTGTTTACTGAGTGAGAGAGAGAGACAGAGAGAGAGAGAGAGAGAGAGAGAGAGAGAGAGAGAGAGAGGAGAGAGACGAGAGAGAGAGAGAGAGAAAGTAACTTGACGTAAATACACACACACACACACACACATACATATATATATATATATATATATATATATATATATATATATGATATATATATATATATCTATATCTATATCTATATATATATATATATATATATATATATATATATATGTATATATATATATATATATATATATATATATATATATATATATATATATATATATATATTACATAAATAATAACTATCAATTATAAAGTACCTGACGAAACGGGCTATTCTTGCTCCGATTTAGTCTGGAGAGATAAGTTTATTGTCCGTATTCCACGCAATTAGAAGGTTGCTGCACTATTCACCAGCATAGTTCATGATGCACAAATTAAGAAATGTTCAAGAATATCAGTCATAACTGAACATCTTCGCAATTAGAACTGATGACAGTGTTAATTCATTTGAAGTTCCCAAAACCAGGAACATTTTAAATATACGGATAAACCAGATTACTTAAATGGACTTTATACTCATAGTAATAACGACTAAAAAGCAGGGCAGCTGCTGGTAGTAGGCTTTCGACATTATTCGCTCCTATGCCAAGACAGGTTCCCTACCCTGACTTTCATATACAAATTTTCAGGCCAACAGACCAAAAAAAAAAAAAAAAAAAAAAAAAAAAACAAAAAAAAAAAAAAAAAATATTGCCTAGAAATTTGTTGATACTCAGCGTCCTGAATTTCATGAGCCGTCCGGACAGGAAAATGTCAAAGGGGCCTAATCTTGGCACTGGGCACAGTGTGCCCTCTGACGTCCTTGGAGACAGGGAAAAAATAAAAACAGAGAGAGAGAGAGAGAGAGAGCGGAAGAGAGAGAGAGAGAGAGAGAGAGGAGAGAGAGAGAGAGAGAGGTAGCAGTGTGATATCCAGGATGTATCATCATTTGTTTCAGTTCCGTATTCCGTAGTAGAGGAGAGAGAGAGACAGAGAGAGAGAGAGAGAGATTGAGAGAGAGAGAGAGAGAGGAGAGAGAGAGAGAGAGAGGAGGAGAGAGAGAGAGAGAGAGAGAGAGAGAATGGGATTTGATATTTAAAAATTTTACCATTTGTTTCAGTTCAGTAAGAACAGATGGCTTCTACATCTAGGAGGTAACAGAGAGAGAGAGAGAGAGAGAGAGAACAGAGTATATCATTATTCATTCCAATCCAGTTTCATGATTATTGGTACAAAGTACAGCTGGTACACACACACACACACGAGAGAGAGAGAGAGAGAGAGAGAGAGAGAGAGAGAGAGAGAGAGAGTTACTCTGTGTAAACTATATGGAACAAGATGTGCAATTAAGATCTTAATTAAAGTCGGTGTACAGGAATGTTAATGTAATAGAGGAAAGAGGGAGGAGTAATTGAGAGATGGAACCGTGTCGAGGAAATTGAGAATTCCGTTGCCAACCTCATGTTGTGGACGACTACATAAACGTGAATTAGTGAGGAGGAGGAGGAGTATGTGGTGAGAATAAGGTGTCCTCCGTCATTCTCTTATAAATGTGTAGTATTTCATATCAAAATCTTAAACAATTTTTTTAGGCTCGGGTTGGAAGGGATGAATACTAATTAATATTTTATTTGTAGAGCAGAAAGTGTTTTAGCGACTTAATCAAAGTTGCCTTGTATTTTGCGAAGGGAATGACATGTATGCATAGAGCATACATTACACACACACACACACACACACACACACACATATATATATATATATATATATATATATATATACTATATATATATATATATATAATGCTGTGTGTGTATAATATACTCTATGGCATACATCTCATTCCCTTCGCAAAATATGCGTGTTTATGAATCTAATATTGTAGAAACTGAAACAAAATTAATAAAACACACAAATACACACATTTAATATATTATATACACACACACACACACACATATATATCAATATATATATATAATATATATAATATATATATATATATATATATATATATATATATATATATATATATATATAGAGAGAGAGAGAGAGAGAGAGAGAGAGGAGTAGAGAGCTGGTTTTAGATACTGACCAGTGCCTGCATAATC
This sequence comes from Macrobrachium nipponense, assembly GCF_015104395.2. NCBI lineage: Eukaryota > Metazoa > Arthropoda > Malacostraca > Decapoda > Palaemonidae > Macrobrachium > Macrobrachium nipponense. The sequence continues at coordinate 7,958,938 of NC_087206.1, forward strand.
TCTCCCGTATGGTGTTTTAACAGATGAAATATGTACATACATGACATCTTGCGTATAGCACACACACACATACACACACACACACACACACACACACCACACACATATATATAAATATATATATATATACACATATATATGTGTGTGTGTATTTGTGTGTTTTATTAATTTCGTTTCGATAATGATTAAGATTAATGACCACTCAGCGTGCGTCATATTTTATTACATATTAAGAATATTTAAGAGGCATTTTAGCAAAGGGAGAATACTCCCCCTCTACCATCATATTTTACAAGTACTTAAAGATGTTAAATGGATTATAAGTGAAAAAGGTGTCAGTTTCTTCAGTTATAAATAATAATAATAATAATAATAATAATAATAATAATAATAATAATAATAATAATAATAATGATTCCCATGACAAAAGTACTGCAGAAGATGGATGCTGGATACCAACTCAAGAAAAGAGGCAACAGAATCAACCATCTGATGTTCATGGACGACATCAAGCTGTATGGTAAGAGCATCAAGGAAATAGATACCCTAATCCAGACTGTAAGGATTGTATCTGGGGACATCAGGATGGAGTTTGGAATAGAAAAATGTGCCTTAGTCAACATACAAAATGGCAAAGTAAGAAGGACTGAAGGGATAAAGCAGCATAGACCAGAAAACGAGGAAACATATGATAATACACAAAGCACTACACCCAAGAGCAAATACGGACAGACTATACATAACACGAAAGGAAGGAGGGAGTGGACTACTAAGCATAGAGGACTGCGTCAACATTGAGAACAGAGCACTGGGGCAATATATGAAGACCAGTGAAGACGAGTGGCTCAACAGTGCATGGGAAGAAGGACTGATAAAAGTATACGAAGACTCAGAAATATACATAGACAGGAGAAAGACAAGCAGAACAGAGGAATGGCATAACAAACCAATGCACGGACAATAGATGAGACAGACTAAAGAACTAGCCAGCGATGACACGTGGCAATGGCTACTGAGGGGAGAGCTCAAGAAGGAAACTGAAGGAATGATAACGGCACAAGATCAGGCCTTAAGAACCAGATATGTTCAAAGAACGATAGATGGAAATAACATCTCTCCCATATTTAGGAAGTGCAATAGGAAAAATGAAACCATAAACCACATAGCAAGCGAATGGCAGGCACTTACACAGAAACAGTACAAAAAGAGGCATGATTCAGTAGCAAAAGCCCTCCACTGGAGCCTGTGCAAGAAACAACACGCTACCTTGCAGTAATAAATGGTACGAACACCAACCTGGAGTGATAGAAAACGATCAGGCAAAGATCCTCTGGGACTATGGTATCAGAACAGATAGGGTGATACGTGCAAATAGACCAGACGTGACGTTGATTAACAAAATCAAGGAGAAAGTATCAGTCATTGATGTCGCAATACCATGGGACACCAGAGTTGAAGAGAAAGAGAGGGAAAAAATGGATAAGTATCAAGACCTGAAAACAGAAATAAGAAGGATATGGGATATGCCAGTGGAAATTGTACTCATAATCATAGGAACGATAGGCACGATCCCAAGATCCCTGAAAAGGAATCTAAAAAAACTAGAGTCTGAAGTATCTCCAGGATTCAGATCCTAGAAACGGCGCACATAGTAAGAAAAGTGATGGACTCCTAAGGAGGCAGGATGCAACCCGGAACCCCACACTATAAATACCAACCAGTCGAATTGGAGGACTATGATAAAAAAAAAAAATAATAATAATAATGAATAATAATAATAATAATAATAATAATATAATAATAATAATAATAATAATAATAATAATGAATAATATAAAAAGACTATACAGCCAACTAACAGGGGAAGAGACAACCACCAGAAATTCCTGAAGCCGAACCAAGTAAGAGACTCTGGGAAAACATATGGAGCAATCCGGTATCACACACAAACATGCAACATGGCTCCAGGAAGTCAAGGAAGAAGAAACAGGGAGAATACAACAAAGATTCACAGAGATCACGACAGACACAGTCAGACACCAACTAAAGAAATGCCAAACTGGAAAGCCCCAGGTCCCGATGAAGTCCATGGATACTGGCTCAAAAAACTTCAAGGCCCTACACCCACGAATAGCAGAACAACTCCAGCATTGTATCTCAAATCACCATGCACCCAAATGGATGACCACAGGAAGAACATCCTTAGTACAAAAAGACAAGAGTAAGGGAAATATAGCCAGTAACTACAGGCCTATCACCTGCCTACAATAATGTGGAATGTTACTAACAGGTATCATCAGTGAAGGCATACAACTACCCTAGAGGAGACAAACCCATCCCCAATCCCCCACCAACAGAAAGGCTGCAGAAGGAAGTGTAGGGCACAAAAGACCAGCTCCTGATAGACAAAATGGTAATGAAGAACAGTAGGAGAAGGAAAACCAACCTAAGCATGGCATGGATAGACTATAAGAAAGCCTTCGACATGATACCACACACATGGCTAATAGAATGCCTGAAAATATATGGGGCAGAGGAAAATACCATCAGCTTCCTCAAAAAATACAATTGCGCAACTGGAAATAACAATACTTACAAGCTCTGGAATAAGACTAGCAAGAGGTTAATATCAGGAGAGGGATCTTCCAGGGCGACTCACTGTCCCCACTACTCTTCGTAGTAGCCATGATTCCCATGACAAAAGTACTACAGAAGATGGATGGCCGGGTACCAACTCAAGAAAAGAGGCAACAGAATCAACCATCTGATGTTCATGGACGACATCAAGCTGTATGGTAAGAGCATCAAGGAAATAGATACCCTAATCCAGACTGTAAGGATTGTATCTGGGGACATCAGGATGGAGTTTGGAATAGAAAAATGCGCCTTAGTCAACATACAAAAAGGCAAAGTAACGAGAACTGAAGGGATAAAGCTACCAGATGGGAGCAACATCAAACACATAGATGAGACAGGATACAAATACCTGGGAATAATGGAAGGAGGAGATATAAAAAACCAAGAGATGAAGGACACGATCAGGAAAGAATATATGCAGAGACTCAAGGCGATACTCAAGTCAAAACTCAACGCCGGAAATATGATAAAAGCCATAAACACATGGGCAGTGCCAGTAATCAGATACAGCGCAGGAATAGTGGAATGGACGAAGGCAGAACTCCGCAGCATAGATCAGAAAACCAGGAAACATATGACAATACACAAAGCACTACACCCAAGAGCAAATACGGACAGACTATACATAACACGAAAGGAAGGAGGGAGAGGACTACCAAGTATAGAGGACTGCGTCAACATCGAAAACAGAGCACTGGGGCAATATCTGAAAACCAGTGAAGACGAGTGGTCTAAAGAGTGCATGGGAAGAAGACTAATAAAAGCAGACGAAGACCCAGAAATATACAGAGACAGGAGAAAGACAGAAAGAACAGAGGACTGCACAACAAACCAATGCACGGACAATACATGAGACAGACTAAAGAACTAGCCAGCAATGACACATGGCAATGGCTACAGAGGGGAGAACTAAAGAAGGAAACTGAAGGAATGATAACAGCGGCGCAAGATCAGGCCCTAAGAACCAGGAAGTGCAATACGAAAAGTGAAACCATAAACCACATAGCAAGTGAATGCCCGGCACTTGCACAGAACCAGTACAAAAAGAGGCATGATTCAGTAGCAAAAGCCCTCCACTGGAGCCTGTGCAAGAAACATCAGCTACCTTGCAGTAATAAGTGGTACGAGCACCAACCTGAGGGAGTGATAGAAAACGATCAGGCAAAGATCCTCTGGGACTATGGTATCAGAACGGATAGGGTGATACAGACCAGACGTGACGTTGATTGACAAGGTCAAGAAGAAAGTATCACTCATTGATGTCGCAATACCATGGGACACCAGAGTTGAAGAGAAAGAGAGGGAAAAATTGGATAAGTATCAAGATCTGAAAATAGAAATAAGAAGGATATGGGATATGCCAGTGGAAATCGTACCCATAATCATAGGAGCACTAGGCACGATCCCAAGATCCCTGAAAAGGAATCTAGAAAAACTAGAGGCTGAAGTAGCTCCAGGACTAATGCAGAAGAGTGTGATCCTAGAAACGGCACACATAGTAAGAAGAGTGATGGACTCCTAAGGAGGCAGGATGCAACCCGGAACCCCACACTATAAATACCACCCAGTGGAATTGGAGGACTGTGATAGAGCAAAAAAAAAAAAAAAAAAAAAAAAAATATATATATATATATATATATATATATTATTTGTATTATTATTATTATTTATTATTATTATTATTATTATTATTATTATTATTATTATTATTAAAACCGTAATTTTCAAAGAGTTTTTCAATTGAAGATAAAAGAATCCAAAAATTACGGTAAAATATCTGACGATATTTGTAAGAGAGAGAAGCGGTTGGTAAGTCGTCTGGGGTTTTTCAGGCGTACCAACCATGCTAAGGAGGAATATGCAAATAGCTCTCTCTCTCTCTCTCTCTCTCTCTCTCTCTCTCTCTCTCTCTCTCTCTCTCCTGCTCATGCGAAATGGTGTGGAAAATTAATCGCGTGTAACATCTTGGTGGGCCTGATTTCCAATACATTAAACTTCCATGGCTTCCCAAAGGTAAGTTTCCTCTAACTTCCTGGTCAGAGCTAAGTAGCCATGTCGACACCGACAGGTTCTCGTCAAGTTATCGGAAAACTTCGCGCCAGATTTTAATACTAATGAGGGGAATCCTCTCACGGGCTCAGATAAAGGTGGATTCTTCAGGTTTGCGACTTGAGGACAAAAGTGAACTGTGCAGATTTCATTCCAGAGACAAAAATATAACCTTGATCTGTGACGCTGATATAGTGGGTGATTTAATATTTAATCGTCTATAGAACTGTGATCTGTGACGCTGATTGACTGAGTGATTTGATATTTAATCGTCTACAGAACTGTGATCTGTGACGTTAATTGATTGAGTTATCTGATAACGAGTGATCTGGTGTCACAAACACAAGGGTCATCGACACCGAAAAAGAAATCTAAAAAATTATAACCGAAAGAAGACTGGTATTTTTGAAAAAAAAAGAAAAGAAAAAAAAACTTACGTAATGGGTGTTTTTTATTTCGTCAAAAGCCATTAATTTATAGTTCTGTTTTGGCTGCATAAGGGAACGAGGGGAATAGATTCTTATGTCTAGTTTAATATAGTTGCATCTATATAGCCAAGATGATCTCTCTCTCTCTCTCTCTCTCTCTCTCTCTCTCTCTCTCATAGCGCGAAAAAATGGATGTAGGCGAGGCAGTAGTAAACAGGCGATTAATGTATAAAAAAGGCAAAAGATCGGTAATTAAAGTTATTTGTTTTAAAAATTCAACAGTAACTGTGTCTTTTCAGCTAAGTATGATCTACTCTTGTTATAAATAACTCACGAAGCACTTGTTATCTGTTAAGGGAAAGTATCACTGATGCAATTAAGGAAGAGATGTATTTTAAGTTTATTCGAAGGGAGCAATCATCAGGTAATATACATTGAAATGTTCGTGTATTGGAAAGGAATAAATAAGTAAGAGAGTGTAGTGTATCTGACCGGAAGGTTTCCACGAACGAGCAAAACTCAAGAATGAATATAAACAAACACTTTGCTTTATGAAAGGCCAAAGCCTAATATCTTCTTTAGTTTTCTGTGAAAGGAAGCTATTGTGACGGCTTTGTCTGTCCGTTCGTGTTTTATCTGGCCGCCCTCAGATCTCAAAGACTACCGATGCTAGAGAGCTGAAAATTGGAATGTTGATCGGCCATCCCCCAATGATCAAACATACCAAATTCCAGCCCTATAGCCTCAGTAGCTTTTATTTTATTTAAGGTTAAATTTAGTCATTATCGTCCGTCTGGCAACGATACAGGATAGCCCATCACCGGGCCATAGTTAATGTTTCATCGGCCGCTGCTCATACAGCATTATACCCAGACCCCCGAATAGCTCTATTTTCAGTGGCCTAGATTGTACGCTATACAGAAAACTCGATTGCGCCGAAGAAAATTAGGCGCATTTTCCCCCCCCTTATTTAGTTTTCAGTCGACTAAGAGGTAAACTGAGGTGTGAAATTCGAGAAATCCGAACTTCTCTGAAAGAAGTTTTAAAGGAAAATACATATACATCCCAGGTTCAAGCAGCGATAGTTTAAATTAGGGCAAACAACGCCGCCTTTACATAATCTCTGACTTGAAAGAAAATTTTTAAAAAATGTAATTTTTTATTTATCAAAGACTGTTGAAAACCTCGTTACCCCGATGTAGACGTTCATACTTTATTTTCTTTTTCTTCTTCTTCTTGAAGGCAAATAAAGAATAGGTTAAGCAAAGAAAGGCGAGTGGTTGATGGTAATTATTGCAACAAAGAAACGGAGCCCCCATTAGTAAGACGCCCATACATCCTTTTCCTTCTTTTTTTTTTCATTTTGCTACCCCTTTCTTCTCCAAGAAAGCGTGTTGACGTAAAAGAAGAGTGAGAAAGAGAAAGACGGTGATTCTCTTAGCATTCCAAGATACGTCTTGCCTGGAATATTCTTGTTCTATTCTTGTTCTCTTTTACTGGGTCTGCATGACGCATGCAGTGTCTGATTGAAAAACAAACTTCACTTTGTTGAGTTTTGTAAGTCTCTGGATAAAGAGAATTAGTGATGAGCATCTCAGGTTATTTTCTTTTCAGTCGAATTTTATCGTTTAGACGACTCCCGGGGATTGGGATGAGGAAGGAGGTGCGCAAGATTTGAGCCTTGATAGTGCTCTTTGCACGTTATTACTCTTTCCTCTTCCTCTTTGCTCCTTACGTGAATAATGGACTGGAAAGGTAAAAGCGAACAATATTCCAGAGATGATTGAGTAAGGGTATAAAGAGCTATTCATCTCCTTCAGTTGAAAATATGTGCATTTATGTCATGAACAAACCGAGGAAAATGTAATGGTTGCAGGAAATTTAGAATATTGGCTAATAGATCATTTTCTGGGGAAAAGGGAGAATTATTTGACGAGGGGATAAGTTGAAATAAGGTTCCTAAGAGTTTGAATAACTCTAGACCATTAATTGTCGATGAAAGAATTTACTCGGTGGGATTTTTGTAGACAGAAATTGCTACCAAAAGAAAAAGTTATAGATGTATTACAATATGCTACATCTACTGCGGATAGGCTTACCATCACTCAAACTGGTAGGGAAATCATGTTGCCAATTGGTAGGCCAGTGAGCCTTTTGGAAACTGTATATGAAAGTGAAAATAAGGCCTATCTTGTTGAAGACGATTAGCTAACTATTGGAAAAAAAGTTAAATATATTTTAGTTTAACCAGACCACTGAGCGGATTAACAGCTCTCCTAGGGCTGGCCCGAAGGGTTAGATATTACCACGTGGCTTGGAACAAATTGGTTACCTAGCAACGGGACCTACAGCTTATTGTTGAATCCGAACCACAAAATATCGAGAAATTCATTTATAATCACCAAAAACACATTCCTCTGATTCCACGTTGGCAGAGCGTGGAATCGAACTTGGGACTACCGAAAAAAAGTTAAGTATATCTTAGTTTTACCAGACCACTGAGCTGAATAACAGCTCTCCTAGGGCTGGCCCGAAGGATTAGATATTTTTACGTAGCTAGGAACCAATTAGTTACCTAGCAACGGGACCTACAGCTTATTGTGGGATCCGAACCACATTATATCGAGAAATGAATTTCTATCGCCAGAAACAAATTCCTCTGGTTCCACGTTGGCTGAGCCGAGAATCGAACTTCGGACCACCGGACTGGTGGCCGAGCGCGAAATCCACTCCGTAGGTGAACGCGTAAACTACTCTTCCAACGAGGAACCAACCCTTGGAAAGAAGGGTGGTTATGGGAACCAGTGATTAGGTAGAAGTAGGGAGAAGATTCCAAATCCTGACAGACAAATGGGAAGAAACTTAGAAACTGACAATATTAGAGCCCTATTAGACAATACATGAAATACAGCCTTTTCCCATTTGTATATACACATTTCAATAGGGCCATGGGGGCTTTATTTTGTTTTCAAAGGGCCAATTACCATCCTTTATTGAAACACAAAAGCCAGTTTTAAATAGAATTCCGAGGTCATTCATAACCTATATGTTGTATTATTTACCGATTTTTGTTATCGTGATCAAAGCTCGCCATACTATTATGAATGGCTTCCTCTCTGTGACCCAGATATTTTTGGAACAATTCCAGCAAAACTTGTAGTATTTTGAAATTCGCACAAACGATGAGTTCCATAGTCGTTATTATTGTAGGTTTAGATTCAGTTTCTGTACACGTAAAATATTTTCAACATATGTTTTGAAATATCAATATTATATTATTATTGCGGGATTTTTTGTGATTATTTTAAGGCAGTTCAGTTTTTTTGGCCTCCTTTTTCCAAGTCCCGGTTCATTTTAAAGACACATTTTAGAACTTCTCTGAGT
>NC_087206.1:7972435-7989304 GCF_015104395.2 Macrobrachium nipponense
GGCAGAAGCAGAACGGTTTCCCATCATTTCCCGGAAACAATGTACAAGGAAAAGTGTTGTTTTTTTTTAGTCATATTTTTATTAATATTTTTCTTGATTTTTATTTTTTGTCTGGGAGAAGCACAATGGTTTTCCAGATCATTTCCCGGAAGCAATGTAAAAGGAAAAGTGTTGTTTTATTTTCTGCTAAGAGGAAATGGCCTCAGGAAGTCGCCTCCCTTTGTGGAAGCCAAGTAATTGGCTGCCCAAATCGAAATTTTGTTAACTGGAGAGGAAAATCTAATTCGAAGAAAAAGAAAATAAAAAAAATATAAGCCATCTATTCTCAAACGTGAAGGGGAAAATTCGTTTTGTGCTTGGAAAGATTTGTATATTCTTGACGACGAAAAGAAATTCAAAGGATGTATAAGAAGCATTTCAAGGATGTATATTTTATCATAGTAAAGTGAATTCCAAAAGCACGAGGAAACTTGGTTCTTGCTGAAATGAAAGAAAAAAAAAAATTGAATGATGTGGTTGAAAATCGTCTTCAACAATTAAGTATATAAAAAATATTTAGATTTATAAAGTATTCTCATCCACAACTTTATCCGCGACGGTATGGTCATCAAATATCCGCATCTGCATCCGCATCCGCAAATTTAAAAGATTGTTATCCGCATCCACATCCGCATCAGTAAATTTGATTAAACAAATTCATATCCGCATCCGTAAATCCCATTTTCAGACATCCGATACATCTCTAGTATGTATGTATGTGTTTATGTATGTATGTGTGTATATTGTATGTATGCATGTAAGTTTGTATGTAAATGGAAGATATATAAATTGCTATTCACTTCCTTTTCCAATTCGATATTTATAGAAACAGATTGACAACAATATAACGAGCTAATGTTAACAGTTATTTGGAGCTATTCAATTCTTTCTTAGAATATTATCCTTGGCTGTAAATGGAATTAGAAATAAGCCTCAGGATACATAATAAACAAATGAATAATATATGCCCCTTGAAGAATATTTGAATTCTTGTATATGCAGTGCAACTGTCATGTTAATTCTAAATTCAACAGGAATGTTAATATCCTTACTCTCGTATTTTTTGTTTGTGGAAAAAAAAAGGAAAGAGCGGGAGAGATGAGATTAACATGTCTGTTGAGTCTAAAATCAACGGACGCCATAGATAGAGCAGAAGGACGATAAGAAAACGAACACAAAAGGATTTATTGACAATATTAATTTCTGTCAAAGACCAATCGCTTTTTCGCAAAGGAAGGGTTCATTCTCACTAGTCTATTTTCTATGAATATTTTTAGTCTTATTTTATTTCCATTCCTCATTTCTCGTCAACGAAAAGTCGTGTCGAGTCTGGCGGATTTTTATATCCCCAGCAGGCGAATGCAAACCAGAGTAATAGATTCAACAACACTGCAAAATCGTCCATGCTTTGGGGGCAACAAACACAGCATTTATACTGTTTTCACATTTTGTTACTTTAACGTTACAAATGTTAACAGTGATAATTTATATGTATATATATATATATATATATATATATATATATATATATATATATATATATATATATATATATATATATATATATATATCACTACAGCTGTAATAACCGAAACAATTTTATTTTACTGTCCTCAGAGGTAACATGTATGGGTTGGGAGTTGTGTCATTTAAGCCCTGTAAAAACGAATCTTTTCCTCTTTTTTTCTACAGCTCTCATGGTGGAGTGATATGTTGCCACGAACGAGATACAGCTGGTCTTTTATGTATTCATTTTTTATTTGTAGTTTCAGGGCTGTATAATATTTTTGAAATTATATTTTAACATCGTCAGATAGATATTTTAAAAAATACCTGTTACGTTGATTTTAGATTCAACAGACATGTTAATTTCCTCTCTCACCTCTTATTTAAAAAGAAAAACACGAGAGAAAGAAAATTAACATTCCCGTTGAATTTAGAATTAACATAACAGTTGTATTGCATTTGCAAGAATTCAAGTATTCTTTAAGGGGTGTGTATTATTTATTTATTTATTATGTTTCATGAGGCTTATTTCTAATTTGATCTCTGACTTGTAATTAATTATAAGCTTGATTTTTATAAATATTGTACTATATAAATAATGTATATATATATATATAATATATATATATATATATATATATATATATATATATATATATAATATATATGCTAACAATAATAATAATAATAATAATAATAATAATAATAATAAAATATAATAATAAATAATAATATAATAATAATAACTAATAATAATAATAATAGTAATAATGATAATAATAATAATAGTATCAGAACAGATAGGGTGATACGTGCAAATAGACCAGACGTGACGTTGATTGACAAAATCAAGAAGAAAGTATCACTCATTGATGTCGCAATACCATGGGACACCAGAGTTGAAGAGAAAGAAAGGAAAAAATGGATAAGTATCAAGACCTGAAAATAGAAATAAGAAGGATATGGGATATGCCAGTGGAAATTGTACCCATAATCATAGGAACACTAGGCACGATCCCAAGATCCCTGAAAAGGAATCTAGAAAAACTAGAGGCTGAAGTAGCTCCAGGACTCATACATAGAAAAGTGATGGACCCCTAAGGAGGCAGGATGCAACCCGGAACCCCACACTATAAATACCACCCAGTCGAATTTGAGGCCCGTAATAATAATAATAATAATAATAATAATAATAATAATAATAATAATAATAATAATAATAATAATAATAACTAATAATAAACACATGAACTTAATAGGGCGTATATATATATATATATATATATATATATATATATATATATATATATATATATATATATATATATATATATATATATATATATATATATGCCCGCGGGTGTGTGTCTGATGTTTATCCACGCCCATTTCAGTTCAGTGTTTTTAGGAATAAAGTTTAACAATAACACAATGAAATAAAGTTGACAATTATTTTTGGATATTAAATTGAAACTTGAATAGTAATACGTATTATTAGAAGCCAAGGATGGCATGGAAGAACGATAGTAACAAGAAAAATACACGTTAGCGGCAGAATAATCTTCATTAACCTATTTTGTAACAATTTTTAACAATTTATTTATGAATATTACTTTATTTTTATTTTGATTCGTCATTTCTAATGAAATGAGAGTCGTAGAATGTCAGCCGAATTTTTACTTTCCTGAAAAAACGAATGCAAAGGAATGTAATAGATTCAATAATATTTTAAAATCGTGCATGTTTTGGGAGGAATAAACACAGTATATGTACTGTAGTTTATTTGGACTGTGCCTTTACTTTGCCTGGGGTCTCTTTATTTGTTTTCGTATCGTGTTATTTTATTGTTAAAAATGTTGACCATGAAAATTTTTTAATATATATTGTCACTACCGCTGTTATAACAAAAACAATTATTTTGGACTGTCCTCAGAGGCAACATATATGGGATGGGAGTTGTGTCATTTAAAACCAGGAAAAAGTACTTTTTTCTTCTACAATGTTCTGCTTCACAACTATCATGACTTGCTGAATTGTTGTAATAAACGAGCCACTGCTCTTCATTTATTCATTCACCTATTTTTGTTTTGTTTTGAGGATGGGTTATTTTTTTAAATACATATTGTAAAGGGTCATTGCATATTTAATAGAAGAATTTGAATTCTTGTATCTACAATGCAAGTATGACCTTAATATTCCTTTATTTTTCCTTTTTTTTGTATCACTAAACATAAAGGATCCTTATATTTTGTAAGCTTACTTGGTACTATACATTTATAGCCACGGCTAGAGTACCATTGGACGTTTGACTTCCAAGCAAATACATGACCTCACTTTGCACATAGGAAGTATATGTCATTTATGCCTGCATGACATTGGATCTTTATCTTGCATAGTTGAAAGGTTTTGGGTGATATTCTTGCGTGACCTTTGACATCTGATATAACACTGACATTCAAATTAATCTTGACCTTAACCTGATTCTGCAAACTATTATCATTCTGCGCCAGGGATTCATTATTGGAGTTTATATCCCAGATATGAAGTCGCCGCCTCGGATAGATAGTTTAGAATTGTAGTTAGATGAAGGTTAAATTGTCGTTTGACCTCTAACTTCTAAGTTTGACCTTATTGATATCACCCTGCAGCAGGTACATTTATCGATTATGCATCCCAGATATATACTATGCGCCCTCAAACATTTTCATCTCTTTTAGAAGCCGTGTAACGGGTGAATGCATACACAACATCAATCACACTCACATATAATTATATATATATATATATATATATATATATATATATATATATATATATATGACTGGGTGAAAATGTCTGTTACAACAGTATTCCATCTAAGAAAAGGAGCCCTATAAAAACAAAATATAGAAAGTAAGTACTATATTTCAGAGACTGCTGTCTCTTTTTCAGGTAGGTAATGGATAAGAAAAGTTACAGAAAAGGCGATATATATATATATATATATATATATATATATATATATATATATATATATATATATATATATATATATTATAATATATGTATATATATATGTGTGTGTGTGTGTGCGTGCGTGTGTGTGTATGTATGCATGTTTGTGTGTGTATGCATTTACTACTACGGTACCCTACTGAATCTTGAAGTATTTGAGAGCCCTACAGTAGGGGGGATAACTTTCGTCACTGGAGGACTGGCTTCAAAGAGAACTTAGTACGATATTTTTATTTGTTGGGGGAAGATTAGCTACAGTTTTCGACGAGCTCAAGTTGTTTAAAGAACTCTCTCTCTCTCTCTCTTTGATCAGGGGTATGAGAAAAGAATTATTTAAAGTGAAACATGTTTTCTTTTCTTACTGGCCAAATATTAATGATAATAATTATTATTATTCAGAAGATAAATTGAGAAATTAATTCCCTATTCGTTCATTTGAAACCAAAATATAGTTTGCCGTCCCATTTTCGTTCATTACGAAGGAATGACGTCACGGAATCATGCCATCGTAATCTCATCATCAAGTTTTTCAAAGCATTTAGCTTTCGTTAAACGTTCTTCAGAGTCCTCGGCAGAGCGCTTCCTCTCCCTCTCGACGGAAGAAGATAATGAACGCGACCTCGGGGTGAATAAATTACCGGAGGAACTTAGTACCTTATCATAAAGAAATGGTCCTGGAAGAGCAAAGTTTCCGAAAGTATTAATTGAGTTTCTCCCGAGTTCGTCACGAACATTCGTCTTCCGGGGAAGAGAAAAAACTGGAAAGTAAAGACATCTAATGTCAACTTGAGATGAAGTTTTCGGCGGGGGAAAGGACGTGTTCGTTTCTTTTCAAATATGGGTGGACGGGAAAATTATTATTATCATTATTCATTTATTTTTTTTTCTATCACAGTCATCTTATTCAACTGGGAGTGTGGGGTACCGGGTTGCATCTTAGGAGTCCATCACCTTTCTCAATATGTGTGCTGTTTCTAGGAGCACACTCTTCTGCATGAGTCCTGGAGCTGCTTCGGCTTCTAGTTTTTCCAGGTTCCTTTATTATTATCATTATTACAAGATATCACAGGACTGAAAAGACTTTAAAAATTAATTTTTTTCTCCCATATGTATGTATTATTGACATTTTGCTGTATCTATGGACGTGGTTTTTTTTTCTAATGTAGTATACTTGTAAAATCACTGATGACTTTTCTGGTTGTATAAACAGTCATGCTAGTTGCCTTGGGGTTAATAATAAACAATTAAAATGAATAGGAATGGGATTTTTTTTTTCTCTTTCATTCTCTGAGAAAACGAAGATGAACTGAGTTTTAACACGAAGAGAATGCTCACGCTTTTTCCTCATCTTTAGAAAGCCTAGTCACGTTTCTTTATTAAAGCAGGTCTCCATTCCTGATTCTGTTTAACCAAATAACCCTTTTAGAAATTATTTTTATTTCTGAAGACAGAAAAACTAACCGGTAACATATTAGTATAATGGAAGTGCTCTCTCTCTCTCTCTCTCTCTCTCTCTCTCTCTCTCTCTCTCTCTCTCCTGGGATAAAGGGCAGCAAGCCCCATGCTATCTATTGGGTTTATCTTCTGGAAGGACAAACAAATCAAGCTTTATTGTAGCGCTTAGTTAATGATTGTACATAGAAGTAGAACCGACTCCTTAATTACACACACACACACACACACACACACACACACACACACACACATATATATATATATATATATATATATATATATATATATATATATATATGTGTGTGTATATATATATATATATATATATATATATATATATATAATTATATATATATATATATATATATATATATATATATTATATATATATATATCCCTTTCATCAATTTCATCAATTGGGTCACTTTCACGACGGTTGTAGAAAGTACTGTCTATTCCTCTTGTTTCTGAGGTTACTACTTCTACAGGCAAATTGAAAAATGCGTAAAGTAATCCATGATTTGACAAGTAAGTATACGTTGTGTAAATCAGGCTGGTGTAAATGACAAGATCTGGCAAGGATTTGCGATTCATTACCGATTTGCACCATGAAAGGTAGACTTTTAATTTTAAAACAGCTCGAATTTCCATATTTATGGATAGCTGATTTGGTCCTTGGCTCTTAAACTTTAGGCACAAAACGTGATGTATAAAAAAAGAAATGTAGAAAATATTTTTCAAGCGCAAAGCAACGCTTATCGAGTATTTATGGATATCTTAAATTTTCTTTTAAATGATACTTATTTCCACATATCTTCAGTTTTTTTGAAACTTAAATGAGATGCTGCAAATAACCTAAGCTTGTCACCGCATAAATCATGAATTTTTGCTGCAATACAAAGACAGTTTATATGCATAGGCTTCCTGATTGAAAGGGGATTTTTTTTATCAACTAGAACTGAGAGACAGTACTTTTAGGAAAAGCTATTCTCACTGTCTCTGACAATTTTCAATTGCTTTAACTACATCCGTTATCATCAGGATTTTTTTTTCATTTAAAAATTATTCAGTCCTGTTCTTATTTTCTTACTTGCTTTGACTTTCTAACCAGCATTTTTTAAATTAATTCTCAAAAAAAAAAAAATGTTCAGCTAGTCAAATTATTTCTATGCATAAAGAATTTAAAAAAATGCTTCGTTACAGCAAAACATTATGACACATTTTAAAAAGTTTCATCGGGATATAAAAACTTTAAACTTTCCGATGAATGATAAAATGACCTTGCTTTACCTGTATTAAAATGGTTTTTTCTGACATTGACCTAATTTTGTCATGCAGCAGAAGACTAGCTCTATATTTTTCTCAGAGTCTTTCAACCTCGTTTTAAGAGTCTTGTTAATGAAGTTCTTTTGATAAAGCTGAAGTTTTGGACAAAGGATGGGTACCCCAAAATCCAGGCCTCCATTTTTTTTTTTTTTTTTTTTGTTTTTTTTTTTTTTTTTAAGATTGAAGGAGAAACGTTTTCATCTTTTATACATTTCATTCCATTATTCATCATGCACCCGGTTTTATATTATTAGTTCTCTCCAATAGCATCCCTTTCTGATTGGTGTTTTAGTGATAAGCAGAGAATATTTTCAAGATAAGTAAATTGAGAATGAATAATCATTTTGTAATTACTTCGCTTCACTCTACAATTTGTTATTGAATAAGATAAGCATAGAAAGTGTGAATATTAACTTTTTGAGAGAGCGATGTGAAAAGCAGTTTCATGAATGAAATTAGGAAAATATTGATGTTTGACTTCACTTGACAACTTGTTCTTGCAAGAAATGAAATAGAATATTACGAATATGAATCATCTTCAATACAGATTTAATAAGCGGTTTAATGAATGAAATGAGAAGAAAATATTGAATTTTCATAGGAGTTTAATGTTCCCGAAGTGTAACCGAGTACCGCACCTTCCCTGAAAAAGCGGGACGCCATATCTTAAAAACTAACCATAGAATCTTCCTGATATTAATATCATTATGTTTTCCCCACCCAAGTTACTTATTGAACGTCTATGAAGAAACCTAACCTAACCTAGGAGCATGGCACAAAAACCGGGGCTGTAGCAATACTAGTATACATCTCGGGAATTAGCTGCCAGGGGCCGGATACTCAAAACAAGCCTTACTCAAAGGTGCCTTTTGACAAAAGGCGCCTTTCCCAATGGCTCGCCCAAGGCGCCTTTCGACGAAGGCGAAATCGTATACACAAAGATTTTCAAAGGCGCCTTGGACGTGCCTTTGCACGAAAAGGCTGCCATTTTGTCAAAGGCGCCTTTGGATAGTCCAGCCAATCACATCGCCCGTATCATAGCGTGGCTAGAGAATGAGAACCAATCACGATACAGCAGCATATCAGCTGGTTGTTGATGGCAGAGCGATTAAAGAGCGGCACGATGGACCCTGTGGCTAAGAAAAGGAAGCAACATCCCTAATTTAGCATAAACTAATTGGCATACATACCTAGATTGAAGCGAGTTTTGGCTAGGCCTTGGCTTATGTTCTACTGTTAACGTCATGCTAATTATGATAAATTCCTAGTAGGCTATATGTTAGGCTATGCAAAAGTATCCTATGATATTGCTTGGAAATGAATGTTTTAGAGCCTAAGCTGTGATGATATGCCTAGGCCTGTGGGTATTATTGCATAAGTTGCCAATACCTATGCCTTGCCTAACCAGATCATTTTATTTTTATATATTTTACACAATTCTAAGAGATTTTATGTATGGCATTTCTGCCCCAAATGAATGTTAACCATTTAATCTTAGGTTAGGTTAGGTTATAAAGTTAGGGAGCTTTTGAAGAATAGTAGTCCCACACGAACGTGAGACCTGTTCAAAAGGATAAAACTGGGGTCCGTATTTTTAAAAGGGTCTTATCTACAAGACCAATTCTTAACCTAGGCTAACCTGAACCTAACATAACCATGCCTAGTTGTGACTCAAGTAATTGTTATGTACTCTATCTATGGTACAATTACATTGATGTTTCTTTTCCAGAGTTATTGCAGTAGCTAATTTCTGTATTATAATCTTTTGAGGTGGTGGTCCTCATGAAAGTTTAGCTCTAGAACCTTCAGAGGAAGGTTTGGTAAGATTGGGCCTACTGGAGCAAGAAGCAGTTGAGGTGTTGGCAGATGTTTCTGATATTTTTCAGGATATATTGTCTAATCAAAAGGAATTAAATGAAAGTGTAAAAGAATTAAATGGAAATGTAAGGGTAATAGCTGACAGCATGGTAACCATGACTGATATGCCTAAGAGACATTATGCATATTTTTTTTTTTAAGTGGTAGTACTTTTAATATAGTCTATACAGTAGTAAAATCTATTTTTTTTTTCATACCATGCCTTATATGTTCCTATACCAAGGGTGCCCATAATGTGATAAATGTCATATACCTCTTCATTATTGAGATTAGTTTTTTGTTGGTAAGTTTTTTTGTTTAAGAGTAATGTGATATACTACCTCATTGTCTTATGCTAATCACTCCATTATTTAAGAGGTTTATTTTTTTATTTTTCCTCCATTTACTCTTATTATATCGTGCTTCTTGTGATCTCGTGTTATTGTGATAAGTTTAGTACAGCATTTGTTTATTTACAATGCTTATTCATGTTATTTCTCTATTTTGGCTATAAAGCATGTTTCCTTACTTATAATAGTATAAAATGATACCTCTGTGATCTCAGTTACCTCTACCTTATTGTAAGTTTTTATTTTTTTGTTTTTTATTTACTTTAGTATGTTATTTCTTTCCTGGAGATAATGTACTATGTGATACACTGATATTGCTATTATTAAGGGTCATTCAGTGATACAGTAACCTATTTATATCTAGGTAATATGAACATCAAATTCATTTATTTCATAACTTATTTGTATCTAGGTGGCATTTATTTCATAATGTGAGTCACTGTATGTAGTACTGTACTTATCTCTGACCACTTTAACCTAAGTTTAATGTGCCTTATGAGTACCATGAGGAGTGATAAGGCAGGGAAATTGCATACATATTTTCACCTTTGCATATAGTACATAGTATAAAGATATATTTTCTGTATTGAAATTTATTTAACAAGACAACAAAATATATTGTTTTTCTAGCATTGATTATACATGAACATTTTATAAGATACAACTAAAGGTCAAAACAATCAGATTATAATATAGGAATTTTAGATTGTATATATAAAATCATTTTAAATAATACACATCCAATAACTTTAAATCGAACGTCTGCAGAGGAATATCACACTATTACAAAGCAATTAGAGTAACTTTCAAAATAAAACTATGTATAATGGCGTTCATTGACGTATACAAGAGGTAGGAGACATCCTCTTTTTGTTGTCAATCCCAAAGTTGCCTTTCCCGCCTCAGAGGCTGCTCTAACCAGCCCTAGCGCAAAGGCTCTCACGGCGCCATATTTCCAAGATGGCGGGGCGCACTCGGTGTTTTGAGTATGAGCCTTTCGAGTAACGGCCGACTGGAACGGCGCCTTTGCCACAAAAGGCGCCTTTGGAAGTTTTGAGTATGCGGCCCCAGTCTCCCTCCCCTTCTCCCGTCCGAACCTTGTAAAAGAAAGACTAGGTTTAAATTTCTAGCCCATCTTAGACTTCTAAGATTCATATATATATGTATACTATATTATATATATATATATATATATATATATATATATATATATATATATATATATATATATATATATTATATATAGATTTATGTATATATATATATATATATATATATATATATATTATATATATATATATATATATATATACATATATTTGTATATAATAAATGGTGATTAAGAAGCATAGACGACGTGAAAATTACTATTAAATTTAAGCAGAAAAATGTTTTTTGTGAGCAGCGTCTAAACGAATCCAAGCGAGAGGAATCATGAATGACTGTAAGCCCCCGACTGCTGATTAACTTTGAAAGAGGAGTAGGAAGTTTACGAAATGAGAAAAACGTTCCCTCAAAGGAAACTGGAGATGTTTCATCCTGTATTTCATTACCTTTCGGAAGGAAAGAAAACCTCTCAAATACACACTGATGAATTTCATCTCTGGGAACTTTCAGGGCTTGGACTACTGGATGCATAATCAGCTTTACTTATCTATGTCTAGTATGCTAAAGACGAATATGTACATGCGGGGTTGGGTGAACTATGAAAGTTATTTTAATGCGAGGAGACACACAAATACATACATACATATATATGTATGTATGTATGTATGTATGTATATATATATACATACATACATGCATACATACATGAAGGGGGAAATGCGCAGGTTTTTTCATGCAAGGATAGAGAGAGAGAGAGAGAGAGAGAGAGAGAGAGAGAGAGAGAGAGAGGTCTGTTTGGCTTATTGCCACCTATGTAATCTTAGTAAAGAGGATTAACCATTGAACAACAAAAATAGCAGGAAATACGTGCTGAACTTACCTGTTTTTGAATCAAATCCTTAGAAATGTGAGGATGTTCCTCAAGGAGTTGTTGATAAACAAATAAAAAAAATCGTATATTAAGTCGAAGGAAGACTCATTATAAACGTTTCAGTAATAAGTAAGAAGAAAAAGCTAATGTTTAAAAAATCGTCAAAAAACGTTTAGCAGGAATTATCATTACAAACGTTCCGGAAATAAGTAGAAGGAAAAAATTAATCTTTATAAAACCGACGAAAACGTTCAACAGGAACATTCACTATAAACGGTTCTGTAGTAAGTTGCAGAATTTTTTTTTGAAAAATTCGTCAAAAAACTTTATGCAGGAAGAATCATTACAAACGTATGTGATAAGTAGATGAAAAGAAAATCTTTAAAAAAAATAGATAAAAAATTAGCAAGGGGAATCATTACAAACGTTTCGGTCATAAGTAGACGACAAAAATAATCTTTAAAACATGAAAAAAAAAAAAATTAGCAAGAGGAATCATTACAAACGTTTCGGTAGTAACTGGACGAAACAAATAATCTTGGAAAAAATAAAAATTACAAGAGGAAACATTACAAATGTTTCGGTAATAAGTAGAAAAAAAATTCAGGTTAAAAAAGAAGAAAACAAAAAATAACGTTTAGCCGGAAGGATCATTATGAAGGTTTCGTGTGTGGCCCCTTACACCCTATTACCTGACGGAACGTCATTGTGGTTTTCCGATCTCTTTTTTTATTCTTTTTCGAGGCACACACGCCCGTGGTAAGATTTTTTTAAAAATGGAAATACCACTGTAACTTGCTTCACCTGATGGAAGCCAAATAATTGCCGTTGCAAATTGCAATTTTGTTAACTGAAGAGGGAATATATATTTCCCGAGCAAAAATTCTGATCCAGTGTCTGCAATATAACGTGGGGGCAAATTCGTTACAGGCAGAAATATTTTGTCGGTTTTCGATTGATAAGGTTTTTTTTAGACCTCAAACGAAAGGTGCCAGATATAAGATGAACCTATAGTCTTTAAAAATAAAGGACGTCATGCTTCTTAGTGGATTTAAAATAATCTTAAAACGTTGTTTAACTATACATGTTCCAGAGCATAGAGTACCTCATTTCAGTTTCTTTAAATATATAATAAGTAAATAATAGATAAAATAAGATATTATGTATATCTATAGTATATTATAATATATTATAGACATATATAGTTTATATATTATTAGCATAGTATATTATATAAGATATATACATATTATCGATATAATTCTATATATATACGGATATATATATACACATATTATATCTATATAAAGTATATTATAATTATATATATATATTATATATATATATATATATCTAAGATACGGCTATATATATATATATAATATCTATTTATATATATGTATAATAATATATAATATATATATATATATACGTATATATATATGTATATATATATAATATTATATTATAACATATATAGATTATATTATATAATATATATATATATATATATGTAATTTAAGTAATATGGTAATATATATAATATTATGGATAATAGAAATTATATATAATATAGATTATATATATAATATATATATATATATACTATATATTATTAGATATTATATATATATTTATCATATTATATAGATATATATCATATATATCTATATATATATATATATATATATATATATATATATATATATATATATATTATAGATATATATATATACGTATATAATATAATATATATATATATATATATATTTACGTATATATATATATATATATATATATATATACATATATATATATATATATATATATATATATATATATATATATATATATATATATATATATATATATATATATATATATATATATATATATATATATATATATATATATATATATATATGTGTGTGTGTGTGTGTGTGTGTGTGTGTGTGTGTGTGTATAACTGAATCACGAAAGTTTGGAACGTGATAAATCCATAAATAAAGGTATAAGCCACGAAGGAAAATTAAACAACGGAGTTTCTACAAGATCTTTCGACCCGACGTCCTTTATTCGGTAGACAAACTGACTTACATGAGGAATTTACAGTACAGGAAACAAGGTCGTATAAAACTGGACAGATAGGGCGGGATTATAAGGAGATTAGTACCTAGAATCCGGCACACCTGGAGAAAGAGTAACCTTTCCGAACAAGTATAAAACATGGGTACAATTGAAAAACAAAACAAAAAGATTAAGTCCCACTGCTCAGACACAGGGACAAGACAATTAAAAGATTATACAGGGTGACAGCTGACCAATTCAGAATCTTTGGTAAACAAAAACTAATTCTCAAAACATATTTCATCATACATATACAACGAAGATATCTCTACAATTCTTTGGGCCCTTAGTAGATATCTTCGTTGGAATTATGTATGTTTAATATGTTTTGTGTATAAGTTTTTGTTACCAAAGATCTGAATTGGTTAGCTGTCGCCCTGTATAATCTTTTCATTGTCTTGTCCCTGTGTCTGAGCAGTGGGACTTAATCTTTTTGTTTTTCAATTGTACCCATGTTTATACTTGTTCGGAAAGGTTACTCTTTCTCTAGGTGTGCCGGATTCTAGGTACTAATCTGTCAGTTATACGACCTTTCATGTACTGTAAATTAACCTCATGTAAGTCAGTTTGTCTGCTGAGTATAGGACGTCGGTCGAAAGATCTTGCAGAAACTCCGTTGTTTATTTTTCCTTCGTGGCTTATACCTTTTGATATATATATATATAAATATATATATATATGATATATATACTATATATATATATATGTAGTATATATATATATACTATATATTGCACATTGTTATCTCCAACACAAAAGCTCTCAGTCTGTCGGAACATAGAGTGCAAACAATTAGCGGCAGGAGGGCACGTATTCCAGTTATAGAATCATTCAGTTTTGTTTTCCAGACAAAAAAAAAAAAAAAAAAAAAAAAAAAGAGGTGACAGGCGTGGGCGTGGGGTGGGGATTGAGGGGTGGGGATTGAGTGGGTGGTGGGCAGGTTGTGTGGATCTAACCGAGGCCGGGGTGGGGGGGGGGGGGCGGGTGGTTCTTAACCTTTTGATGATTCCAGACTCCCAATGCATTGCCCAATATGGTCACGAACCCCTTTTGCTTGAGTCCACTTAAGTCATATTTATTGGCAAAATAACTTAATATACTTAGTTAAATGCATACTTTAGGTATGCATAGCTAGGAATAGAACATACAAGAAAATCAAAAGCATTTATAGTTTTAAATAGTTATTTGTATACAAAATGTACCCATGTATACATTGACGCCTTAAAATCAGATATAAACAATTATCAAGAGATCATGCCCCATACCCCGGCCTTTGGTTCTCATAACTTCTAAAGGGTATGGATACCCCCCTGTAAAGAACCCCTGATCTGATTATTCCATATTTATCTATAATCCAGTCTGTCTTCAGTGTCATTTTAGGCTCAGTTTCATATTCAAAATTTGCCCGAATATCAAAGTCACTATAGAAATATTAAACATCTGAAAAAAAATACGTGAAACAATGTGGTTAAAGACCAATATGAAAGTGTGAACTGTACGTCCCAATGTATTGGAAAATCGCCATCTTTCATCTGAAAAATTTATGGATACCGAGGTAAAGTTTCCACACTACTCCAGGAATGTCTCCTTTATATGTCTAGCTTAAGGTATCTCTCCTATTTTTGTCCGGATTGAAAACTGCATGAAATAATCATTACGAAATGCATTTACATTCAGGCAGCATTCGAGTAGATCTGAAAGGGAAAAATAAAGCATTTTGTATAAGAAAGCTGTTCCCCTAGATAGTGCCGTCAGTGCACCTCATTCGGTACACTGTAAGGAATACTTAATGTTCTTTGCAGCATCCCTTTGGACCCTGTCTGCAACCCCTTTCATTCCTATTAAAGTACCTCCGTTCATATTCTCTTTCTTCCATCTTACTCTACACCGTCTCATAACAATTGTTTCATAGTGTAACTGCTTTGAGGTTTTCCTCTTGTTACGCCTTGGAAACCTTTTAACTCTGAATTTTCCTTTCAGCTCTGAATGACCTCATAGGTCCCAGAGCTAGACCTATGGCCTCAATTTTATATTCCTTTCCATTCCTTAAGAAACCAGCATGCCTACACTGTAGTCCGTATTTCTTTGCTTCTTTTCATGTCCGCCATAGTACTAATGTTGGAATTATGGAAACCGGAATCCATTTTTAGGGGAAAATCGCCATAACGTTCTCCAACTACTTCCCCTTTCACTTTACCCACTCCAAAGCGTTTTAGGTAAAGTGCTTTATTTTACAGCCGGAGTAAAATTCTTCCCAATATATTTCGGTCTTAAGGAATGGTGGGGGGAGGGGGTAGGCTTGATGCAAGGCGTCGGAGAACCGCCTTTCTGTTCGGTTTAATATTACTCATCGTCCGCCCTGATGATATGAGGCCTTATTTACAACCTGGATGTTTGGCGGGAAATTGGAAGGAGAGCTGATGAGAGATGAGGGGGATATTATGAGGGCGCACTTCCGTTTTAAAGACATTTGTTTCCCACGCAGCTTTTTTTTTTTTTTTTTTTTTTTTTGTGGGGGCTGGTGGGTGCGCGTTGGTTGTTAGATAATTCCATTATTATTAAAAAAGAGAAATGAATATGAATAAGAAATCGTTTTACATTATCCTCAACGGAGTGTGTCGTGCATCCTTATGTAAATAAGTGAGCAAGTTTAGGCCTAGTGTTCCGATTGTACACTGTATTTAAAAAAAATAAGGAAAAAATAAATACTTAATTTCTCGTATACTGAAAATATTTCAGTAACCAATCTTAATATCATTTCGTTGATGAATACATGAAATTTCATTCACTGAATGTAAACTGCAATTTGCAGCTCACTTCATACCTTTTTGCACCATGCCAAAGATCAGAAACACTATTGGTGGTATCTGATAATACGTAAATGGGAATACACATACACACATAATATGTATGTATAATATATTATATGATATAATATATATATATATATATATATATATATATATATATATATATATATATATATATATCTATATATATATATATATATATATATATATATATATATATATATATATATATATATATATATATATATGCGTCTGTATGTGTGCATAAAAGGGCGTAGTTAAATGAAGTAAAAGACTATGTATAAATAAAGGAAAAAATGAAAAGCGAGATAGGCGAGTACTTTCGGTCCTGTTCGGACCCTTTACTGAAGGCAAACTGATTTTACAGAGAACAACATAGTCAAAAGCAGGCTTAATATCCAAACTG